>NC_052314.1:19251258-19317029 GCF_016432855.1 Salvelinus namaycush
AGGTGTTGTGTTAGTTTTGCCTCAAACATAACACTTTGTATTCAGGACAAAAAGTTAATTTCTTAGACACATTTTTTGCAGTAATTCTTTAGTGCCTTATAGCAAACAGGATGAATATTTTTATTCTGTACAGGCTATTTTTCACTCTGTCATTTATGTTACTATTATGGAGTAACTACAATGTTGTTGATCCATCCTAAATTATCTCCTATCACAGCCATTCAACTCTGTAACTGTTTTAAAATGACCATTGGCCTCATGGTGAAATCCCTGAGCAGTTTCCTTCCTCTCCGGCAATTGAGTTAGGAAGGGCGCCTGTATCTTTGTAGTGACTGGGTGTATTGATACACCTAATAACTTCACCATGCTCAAAGGGATATTCAGTGTATGCTTTTTCTTTTACCCTTCTACAAATAGATGCACTTCTTTTCGAACCATTGGAAACCTCCTTAATGTTTGTTGAAATGTATGTATATATTAAGTTGTCTATTGTTTTTGTCTATGTATGTTTTTGTTTATTGAAAAAAAGTAAAATAATATATTGAATCAATTTTAAATTCAGGCTGTAACACAGGAAAAGTCAAGAGGGGTGAATAGTTTCTGAAGTCACTGTAGATGTAGGTCTGCCACATAGGGCCCTGGGCAGAAGTACTGGGCTATATACTGTAATTGTAGCACATTTTTTATTAGTTGTAGGCCTATTAGTAGTTTTACAACATATTTTTATGCGGTTAATGTACGTTTTTATAATTATTGTTATTTCAATGTTATTATTATTAGACAGTAGTTGCCAAATGTTTATTGTTACTAAGTTTAATTTGTTTTCGTTTTTTCATTTGGACACTCTTGAAAACGAGATGATGCATCTCAAGAGATTTCATCCTGCAAAATGTCAAATGAACCAATAAAATATAGGGTATAGGGTGCCATTTCAGATATGTCCTCAGTGTTGTGTCCTCAGTGTTATGTATGCACTGTTGTATTCTCTCCTCTCTGCAGCCTCACAGATTCAGCATGTTGTAGGATAAATGTTAATCACATCCCATGTTCTCCCATCTGTCTGTCTGTCTGTCTGTCTGTCTGTCTGTCTGTCTGTCTGTCTGTCTGTCTGTCTGTCTGTCTGTCTGTCTGTCTGTCTGTCTGTCTGTCTGTCTGTCTGTCTGTCTGTCTGTCTGTCTGTCTGTCTGTCTGTCTGTCTGTCTGTCTGTCTGTCTGTCTGTCTGTCTTCTGTAAATACTGTGTCTGAGCTAATAGCTGTGTTAGGGAGGGGAAACTAAGCCGGTCTTTGTCAAGGCATTAGACGTGTAAAGGTGTGTGTGTGTGTGTGTGTGTGTGTGTGTGTGTGTGTGTGTGTGTGTGTGTGTGTGTGTGTGTGTGTGTGTGTGTGTGTGTGTGTGTGTGTGTGTGTGTGTGTGTGTGTGTGTGTGTGTGTGTGTGTGTGTGTGTGAGAGAGAGAGAGAGAAAGATAGCTAGAGAGAGGTGTTTGTGTCTATGTGTGTGTGCATTATGCATAGAGGATGGAATACATTAACGGATAAACGACATAAGCAGTTGAATTAGGATTAATCTACCCCCCCTCCTCCTCTTCTCCTCCTCCTCCTCTCCTTCTGAGGAGGTGGGTTAAGGATGACTCGTCAGAGAAGAGGAGAGAGTCATGCAGCTATTAGGGGAAATGTGGTAGTGTGAGAGGAGAGGAAAAGAGAGGGGGGGAAGGCTTGATGCTGAATATGTGCTACTATCTTGCCTCTGTGCTGCTTTAAGTCTATAGCTGCAGCTAGCTTGGCCAGCTAGCGCTGTAGAGCTGTAGCGGTACAGTAGCGTAGCGTCACTCTGCCAATCCTCTGCTCCCTGCATTAGCATTAGCCACCACTGCAGGTGGAGCCTCTGCACCAGGCAGCATCAGCCCCTCTAGTGCCATACAGCATAAGTCCTTCTAGTGTCAAACATAGCAGAGCTATTACTGTAGCTGTCTCTCAGTCAGTTGTAGTACCTTAAGCTTTAGTGGTCTCGTTTCTAAGCCTGTCTCTGTCTCTAGGCTATCTGTCTGCCTGTCTGTCTGTCTGTCTGTCTGTCTGTCTGCCTGTCTGCTGAGGATTTCCATCTACTTCCAGGATACCCTCTTTACTGGAGACCCATGAGAGAGAGAAGAAGAGGGGAAGAGGACGAGAAAGAGAGGAAAGAGGCTGCCTCATTTGACATTTGGAAGGGTTTCGGAGCAAAGAAGAAGAAGGAGGAAAGGAACTGACGAGAAGAGTAGAATCCATCAGGTGTGTAAGCCGCAGAGGAGAGAGAGGGCGTGAGAACAGATGAGTGTGGTTGTGAGTAAGTGTGTGTGTGTGCTTGCGTGCATAACTATACTTGTGGGGACCAGAAGTCCCCACAATAATTATTTTTTTTAACCTTTATTTAACTAGGCAAGTCAGTTAAGAACAAATTCTTATTTTCAATGACAGCCTAGAAACACTGGGTTAACTGCCTTGTTCAGGGGCAGAACAACATATTTTTTACCTTGTCAGCTCGGGGGATTCGATCTTGCAACCTTCCGGTTACTAGTCTAACACTCTAACCACTAGGCTACTAGGCTACCTGCCGCCCCAAGAATAGTAAACAAACAAAAATTTGACCAACTGGGGACATTTTCTTAGTCCCCACAAGGTCAAATGCAATTTCTAGGGGGTTTAGAGATAGGGTTAGAATTAGTGTTAGTGTTAGAATTAGGGTTAGGGTTAGGAGTTGGGGTTCGTTTTAGGGTTAGGAGCTAGGTTTTGGGTTAGGTTTCAGGATAAGGTTAGGGTTTAGGTACGGGTTAAGTTTAGGGTTAGGGGTTAGGGAAAATAGGATTTTGAATGGGACTGAATTGTGTGTCTCCACAAGGTTAGTTGTACAAGACTGTGTGTGTGTGTGTGTGTGTGTGTGTGTGTGTGTGTGTGTGTGTGTGTGTGTGTGTGTGTGTGTGTGTGTGTGTGTGTGTGTGTGTGTGTGTGTGTGTGTGTGTGTGTGTGTGTGTGTGTGTGTGTGTGTGTGTGTGTGTGTGTGTGTGTGGTAGTACATCAGGTATGGTGTGCTGTTCTCTCTTTTGAAATATTTTGCTGGCAATATTTGTTTTGCATTGGTAATACTGGTTGAATGTTTCTATGACAAGAAAGGAAGTAGCATAAAAACAATACAGATACAAGGAGATTGAGATATTTTACAGAGGGATAGGTGGAGAGAAGGGAAATACAGTTGAAATACAAAGCTCATACAGAGATAAATATATTTAGAGTTGGATAGAAAGAGGTACAGATGGGTAGAGAGAGAAAAGATGGATAGAGCTAGAGAGGGATAGATGGATAGTGCTACAAAGAACAAGATGTGTGTCTGTGTGTCTGTGTGTGTGTGTGTGTGTGTGTGTGTGTGTGTGTGTGTGTGTGTGTGTGTGTGTGTGTGTGTGTGTGTGTGTGTGTGTGTGTGTGTGTGTGTGTGCGAGAGCTGGGCCGCTGTGACAGCTGTGTGTAGCAGGGTATCAATCATCAGGGCTGGGCGCTGCCTCAAGGCTGCTCTCTCTCTACTGTATCACTGTGTGATTGCATGTGCGTGTGTGTGCGCGTGTACGGATCCATTGTATATGGTGGATGTATTGTGGTGTGTCAATGCCTAGATTTATAAAGTATTGCATTGTGGTGTTTTGCATTATCTGTTGTGTATAAGCTGTACATATCTGTAGTGATGATGATTTGAATCCAAAATGGGGAAAGCAATTAAATCTACTTTTTCCCCCATTTTTTTGTTGTTGAAGGTTTTGGTTTAAAACAATAAGTTTAGGCATTCATTCCAAATGGTTAAGGTAATGGTTAAGGGTTGGGATAGGGTAAAACATTTTTTTTTTAAACAAGTGTCTACCACTGGGATTGAACATACAATCTTCTGATCCGGAGTTGCAGGTTCATGTTTATTGGGATGAGTCTTGTCCTGGAAGCAGAACTGAGCAATTTCCGCTAAATAGGCCAGCTGCAAAGTAAAAATTTGAATTATTGTAAAAATGTATGGGGGGGGAAATGCTTTTTGGTCTTGATTTAAGGTTAGGGTTAGATCAGCGGTCACCAACATTTTCGGAGTCATGATCACTTTCGCAGTCAAAAAGCAAGTCGAGATCTCCCGCTCATATCACAAAAAGCATGACCTAAAAAATGTAAGCCTATGCAACATTAACCTAATAAAAACAGTTATGTTGGAATGAGGTTTCTGCAGTAGGCCTAATACATTATCACAGCAAATAGGCTATTATGCTGGCCTGACAATATTGTTCTTCTCAGACCATATTATATCTCAAAACTCAAGCGTTGATAACATAATAGATCAGTTGTTGTATCAATTGTGAGTCACAGCTGAGCATAGATTGAAGTCATTTGCAAATCATTTTATTTTCTATTTTACTGGACTGATGGTACCTGCATCTGATGGTCAGTCTCAGTGGAGGGAAGGAGAGACCAGCAGAGGGTCTGCTTCTCACAGTCCTTGCTCTCTCCTTTCCTCCGGTGAGACTGACCAGAGAGGGGACACCATCTTCCACCTGATGGGGAACGTCGAATCACACAGCTTTATTTCTGCCTCATGCACAAATTCATGTTGTTCCCATGACGAGAGAAAGATAAATATTCCTCCATATTGAAATAGACACGACGAGCTGCTAATAATCAAAACGCAGGGCTATCAAACAATGTTGACAGTGCTGAATAAAAACTTAGACATGAACTCACTCATAAAAACAGCAGCTCTTTGCTGTATTCTTTGACAGTCTCTCTCTGGTCATGGTTTTAAAAGTTATGAATTCTCATGTAAGTTAGTATCAAACTTTGCTTTGGGTTCGTGGAAGCTGTAAGCATGGTGATTTGAGCTATACGATTGGCCAGCATAGTAGGCGCACTTGATTCAGCCACAGATCTCATGAGGTGTGTTCAGTTCATTTGAATGCTTGCTGCGTTGAGAAACGGTTTGTACTGAATGACACGTTTCCCCAAAACGTTCTTGTACGTTCTTGAACAGACTTTGAGGCACGTTTGCTCTTGTTTGGTGGGTGTGGCGAGGTGTGGCTTGAAGCAGTGAGTCACCTATTTAAAGGGCAGTGGCCACGCTGACCCACAACCCAACCCCTCCCCGTTTTTCAGCTGGTTCTTCAGTAAAGCACTGTTTCTGTTCACCAAAATGTTAAAACATACTGAATGCAGCCCTGGTCCGCTAGGTAGGCGGAGTTTGTCTCTTCAGACAAATGAAATGGTTCAAAATGGGAACACTTTTTTGGGGGGGATACAGGTACACTACACAAACTCATACAATCTCATACTCAGTTTGCATTTTCCAGTTTTTTAAAAATATACAAATAAATGGTACATAAATTATTATCATATTACATAGTCAAAAAGTAATAATAAACCCAGTATGCAAAGGAAATCACTTCGAAATGGGTTTTGTAACGTTGTCCCAGTGTAACGCCCTGACCAGAGTTCTTATGTGTTTTGCTTGTTTAGTGTTGGTCAGGACGTGAGCTGGGTGGGAATTCTATGTTGTGTGTCTAGTTCGTCTGTTTCTATGTTCAGCCTGATATGGTTCTCAATCAGAGACAGCTGTCAATCGTTGTCCCTGATTGAGAATCATATATAGGTGGCTTGTTTTGTGTTGGGGATTGTGGGTGGTTATTTCCTGTCTCTGTGTTTGTGTTCTGCACCTGATAGGACTGTCTCGGCTTTCACGTTTGTTGTTTTGTAATGTTTGTTAATGTTCATCGTTTATTGTTTATTAAACATGTTGAACACTAACTGCGCTGCATTTTGGTCCTCTCCTTCATCCCAGGAAGAAAGCCGTTACAGAACCACCCACCAAACCCGGATCAAGCAGCGGGTTAACGGGCAGCAGCGACAGCAGCAGTGGTTCAAGGAGGAATGGACATGGGAGGAGATTCTGGACGGAGAAGGACCCTGGGCAGAGCCAGAGGAGTGTCGCCGCCCAAAAGCGGAGCTGGAGGCATCTAAAGCGGAGAGGCGGCATTATGAGGCGCTAGCAAGGCAGAGCGGCTGGAAGCCCGAGAGGCTCACCCAAAAATTTATTGGGGGGGGGCTAAAGGGGAGTGTGGCGAAGTCAGGTAGGAGACCTGCGCCAACTTCCCGGGCTTACCGTGGAGAGCGAGAGTACGGGCAGACACCGTGTTACGCAGTAGAGCGCATGGTGTCTCCTGTACGTGTTCATAGCCCGGTGCGGGTTATTCCACCTCCCCGCACTAGCCGGGCTAGAGTGAGCATTGAGCCAAGTGCCATGAAGCCGGCTCTACATATCTGGCCTCCAGTACGTCTCCTCGGGCCGGTGTACATGGCACCAGCCTTACGCATGGTGTCCCCGGTTCGCCAACACAGCCCAGTGTGGGTTATTCCACCTCCCCGCACTGGACGGGCTACGGGGAGCATGCAACCAGGTAAGGTTGGGCAGGCTCAGTGCTCAAGGGAGCCAGTACGCCTGCACGGTCCGGTATATCCGGCGCCACCTTCCCGCCCCAGCCCAGTACCACCAGTGCCTACACCACGCACCAGGCTTCCAGTGCGTCTCCAGAGCCCTGTTCCTCCTCCACGCACTCTCCCTGTGGTGCGTGTCTCCAGCCCAGTGCCTCCAGTTCCGGCACCACGCACCAAGCCTCCTGTGCGTCTCCAGAGCCCTGTACGCACTGTTCCTTCTCCCCGCACTCGCCCTAAGGTGCGTGCCCTCAGCCCGGTACCTCCAGTTCCGGTACCACGCACCAGGCCTATAGTGCGCCTCGAGAGTCCAGTGTGCCCTGTTCCTGCTCCCCGCACTCGCCCTGAGGTGCGTGCCCTCAGCCCGGTACCTCCAGTTCCGGTACCACGCACCAGGCCTACTGTGCGCCTCAGCGGGTCAGAAGCGGCCGTCTGCCCAACGCCGCCTGCACTGCTCGTCTGTCCAGCGCCGTCTGAGCTGCCTGCCTGCCCAGCGCCGTCTGAACTGCCTGCACTGCTTGTCTGCTCAACGCCGCCTGCACTGCCTGCCTGCCCAGCGCCGTCTGAGCTGCCTGCCTGCCCAGCACCATCTGAGCCATCTGCCTGCCCAGCGCCGTCTGAACTGCCTGCACTGCTCGTCTGTCCAGCGCCGTCTGAGCTGCCTGCCTGCCCAGCGCCGTCTGAACTGCCTGCACTGCTTGTCTGCTCAACGCCGCCTGCACTGCCTGCCTGCCCAGCGCCGTCTGAGCCATCCGTCTGCCCAGCGCCGTCTGAGCCATCCGTCTGCCCAGCGCCGTCTGAGCCATCCGTCTGCCCAGCGCCGTCTGAGCCATCTGTCTGCCCAGCGCCGTCTGAGCCATCCGTCTGCCCAGCGCCATCTGAGCCATCCGTCTGCCCAGCGCCATCTGAGCCATCTGTCTGCCCAGCGCCATTAGAGCCATCCGTCTGCCACGAGCCATTAGAGCCGCCCGTCTGTCCCGAGCCATTAGAGCCGCCCGTCAGTCAGGAGCCGCTAGAGCCGCCCGTCAGTCAGGAGCCGCCAGACCCGCCAGCCAGTCAGGAGCCGCCAGAGCCGCCAGCCAGTCAGGAGCCGCCAGAGCCGCCAGCCAGTCAGGAGCCGCCAGAGCCGCCAGCCAGTCAGGAGCTGCCAGAGACGCCAGCCAGTCAGGAGCTGCCAGAGACGCCAGCCAGTCAGGAGCTGCCAGAGCCGCCAGCCAGTCAGGAGCTGCCAGAGCCGCCAGCCAGTCAGGAGCTGCCAGAGCCGCCAGCCAGTCAGGAGCTGCCAGAGCCGCCAGCCAGTCAAGAGCTGCCAGAGCCGCCAGCCAGTCAGGAGCTGCCAGAGCTGCCCTACAGTCATGAGCTGCCCTACAGTCATGAGCTGCCCTACAGTCATGAGCTGCCCTCCAGTCATGAGCTGCCCTCCAGTCATGAGCTGCCCTCCAGTCATGAGCTGCCCTCCAGTCCGGAGCTGCCACCCAGTCCGGAGCTGCCACTCAGTCCGGAGCTGCCACTCAGTCCGGAGCTGCCACTCAGTCCGGAGCTGCCACTCAGTCCGGAGCTGCCACTCAGTCCGGAGCTGCCATTCAGTCCGGAGCTGCCATTCAGTCCGGAGCTGCCATTCGTCCTGAGCTGCCTCTCTGTCCGGAGTTGCCTCTCTGTCCTGAGCTGCCTCTCTGTCCTGAGCTGCCTCTCTGTCCTGAGCTACCTCTCTGTCCTGAGCTACCTCTCTGTACTGAGCTACCTCTCTGTCCTGAGCTACCTCTCTGTCCTGAGCTACCTCTCTGTCCTGAGCTACCTCTCTGTCCTGAGCTACCTCTCTGTCCTGAGCTACCTCTCTGTCCTGAGCTACCTCTCTGTCCTGAGCTACCTCCTAAATCATGTGGGGGCCTTGGGGAGGATTCTTAGGCCAAGGTCGTGGGCGAGGGTCGCCACTCAAAGGACGCTAAGGAGGGGGACAAAGACAGTGGTGGAGTGGTGTCCTCGTCCACCGCCGGAGCCGCCACCGCGGACAGATGCCCACCCAGACCCTCCCCTTGAGTTTTAGGGGTGCGTTCGGAGTCCGCACCTCAGGGGGGGGGTACTGTAACGTCCTGACCAGAGTTCTTATGTGTTTTGCTTGTTTAGTGTTGGTCAGGACGTGAGCTGGGTGGGAATTCTATGTTGTGTGTCTAGTTCGTCTGTTTCTATGTTCAGCCTGATATGGTTCTCAATCAGAGACAGCTGTCAATCGTTGTCCCTGATTGAGAATCATATATAGGTGGCTTGTTTTGTGTTGGGGATTGTGGGTGGTTATTTCCTGTCTCTGTGTTTGTGTTCTGCACCAGATAGGACTGTCTCGGCTTTCACTTTTGTTGTTTTGTAATGTTTGTTAATGTTCATCGTTTATTGTTTATTAAACATGTTGAACACTAACTGCGCTGCATTTTGGTCCTCTCCTTCATCCCAGGAAGAAAGCCGTTACACCCAGAACCATCTAATTGGCATCATGTGACCGACTGCCTCGACTCGGTCTTGTGTAGCAAAATTTGAAATGGTATTTTTGACATTGGATAAAAGTAGAGACTCAGAGCTACAAAGTGGTATATAATACACTGCAGTTGAGGAACAATGAGAAAGTAATTCAAATTGAGAAAATGGGACAATGGCCTTGAATGTTTTGGTACACCGACATGAGAGTTCTTCCTTGTCTACACCTATTCAGCATCGTTCACACCCTCTTAAGCATTAGCCCCACACATCTCTTTATTTAACTAAGCAAATCAGTTAAGAACAAATTCATATTTACAATGACGGCCTACCCTGGCAACGCTGGGACAATTGTGCACCGCCCTTTGGGACTCTCAAACACAGCCGGTTGTGATACAGCCTGGAATTGAACCAGGGTCTGTAGTGACACCTCTAACACTGAGATGCAGTGCCTGAGACGCTGCGCCACTCGGGAGCCCAAGTGAAGTAGACTACAATAAGTAACACTTTATCTAGTCCTTTGCCTATATCCTAATCTGCAGGTCATGTTGTTCTTCAAATTAGTGTCTCGTAAACACACACTATATCAAATACAATCTAAGTTTACTTGTCACATGCACGGTACAGTGAAATAGTTACATGCATATTTGCATAGTATCAATATCAAACATAAACGTGTTCAGATAAAAAATATTTTAGAATTATTAGATGATGCTTACCCAGACACTTGTTTAAAATGATGGGTCATATGAAAGAAATGCTATAACCACCCCCCAGCCACATCTAGCAAAGCGGATAGGTCACTATTGTCTAGACGTGTACACATGTTCATGAAATACAATAGATGTCCGTAATCACCCCCAGACACACCTGCCTAACTTGATGGGTCATGTAATCATCTGGTGAAGTGGTCTTTTGTTTAGACATGTATCAAACTTTGCTTTGGGTTCGTGGAAGCAATGAACAACAATGAACATTAATCCTAACCCATAGCTACAGTACAAACGGATTGTCATAGCTAGCCACTATGCATGAAATGCTGTAGTTTGAATCTGCAGGTAGCTGAATCTGCAGGTAGCTAAAGCTAACCAACTATGGTCAATATTAGCTAACTAGCTAACATTAGGCTATACCTAGCAATGCAATGCAATGCTGTCTGAGATACAAATAATATTACCACACAGATCATACACGTAACGTTAGCTAGCAAGCCAGCAAGCTAACGTTCGATAGCTAGCTAACAGCTTTAACTTGCAATGAAAACAACTTTTGGACAAAATTAGAAACGTATAATATCTGAAAATGTAGCTAGACTCTTACCCGTATACATGGATGAACAGTTCACGGCAGCGTGTCTTTTTAGTTTCTATTGTACCTAGCTACAGCTTGCTTGGCCCGTTGTGTCAAGTCACTCTGGCTCACACTGACAATGTGCAGAATGTAGTCTATCACAACTTTTCCCCACTGACATTTGTTGATAACACCTGCTAAATTCAGGGCAGCAATGTTGTTAAGAGGAGTAGCAACATTTTTGAGGGTTTTCCATGGCTAACATATCTTTCAAAAAAAGCTGCGGTAGCAAAGATTATCTACACATACTGAGCAGCTCACGTTATAGTCAGAAGCTTGTTAGATGACAGACCACTCCAAACTCATCTTTCCGCATGTCCAGGCATCCATTCTCTCAGCAGACCATGACTAACGGGAAGGTTCCTGACTTTTTCTGTGGCTAAACCAACTAGACTCAAATATTTTTTTATTTGTATTTACAGATGGCATACCCATTTTTTATTAAGGCACATGAAAGTTCACATGTTCCAGTTCCAAAAAATGAATTTTGATAAAAATAAGAAGAAGTTTAAATGCCTCTCCTGTGAAGTAATCACATGAGACATATTCCTAGCTTCTTGAATCGGGTCACATACCTGATTTACAGGACACAGTGAACAGCTGGGACTTGGGGCCAATTTCATCGTAAAATGTTTCCTTGGTGTTCAAATCCATCTGTGAACAACAAGTTGATGGTTTGGATTACAGGATTCCAAGGTCATATTTTTCCATACTCTGTTCGGTTGTTCAGATTCACTTAGATCTGTGGATCATACTTTTTGAATGGCTAGCTCAGAATATGAGCTTTCCAAGAGTTGTTTATATATTATAGAGATCAGTCCTTTTGGGAGCCCAGGTAATTTATTTATAGTTGGGTTTCCCAAGGGACTCCATAGGCCAGCATTGCTGACCTAAGTTGTAAATATAGAAAAAAGTAATTACCTGGTAATGTTTCAAATCTTGGAATGTTCTCAAACCATTACTATCCATGATATCGTGCAAAAGGCCGCCCTCCAGATCGCAAGGCATTATTGTGAAAAATTGGAGTATGGGCTTGCCATTTTGATTCCCAGTTACATTGTATTTAAATGTTGTGGCAAATAGAGACTGTGTGAGCAACAATAGGACCAAAGAGTAGTTTACATTGTTGCGAAAAGACCACCTCTTCCAGGGCAATAGGACACACCATATTTCTCTCTATACTCAGCCAGGGGGCGGAAGAATCATGTCTAAACCCATTTAGGATGGGACAAAATGCTAGTGCCTGGAAATGCAATAAAAAAAAATTGTTACCGATAGTCGTCTGACATTTTTCCCTCTGTAAGTTTAATTTTTCCAGGATCGCATATCTTTCCATATACATTTTGAAACCGCAATATGGATTATGATCCCAATAGACAGAAGGGGGAAACATGGGAAGCAATGAAGTACAGAAATTCAGCCGGGGCAATATATTCATTAGATACAGTATATTCAATAGATACAGTATATTCAATAGATATTCTGATGGTTAAAGCAACTGGGACATCAGATCATTTACTTAGGCCGGATGGAATTTATTTGAGCGTTCGGTTAAAGTTTCTGGCAATGGTTTGCTCTGAGGAAGGAAATACAGTATATCTATTCCCAAATATAAATGGGAAACGATTGGGATTCCATAAGTAGATATGGAGTCCTCCACCAGGGTCTTGAGAGGCAGTAGGGCTAATTTGGTTAGATACATTTTATAACTTGAGATGAAGCTGAATTTATCTATGATCGTCAATGCATTTAGGAGCAATTGAGATGCATTGTCTAGATATAGTAAAATATTATCTGCGTATAATGAGATGAAGTGATCAGTATATTTTAGGAAAATGGATGTTATTTTCTCCGATTGACAAATTACCTGGGCCAGAGGTTCCATGGATAATAAAAATAGCAAAGGATAAATCTGATTGCCTGGCCTACTAGTTCTAGTGATTATGAAAAGAGCAGAGCAGCTATTGCTTGCTATAACTATGGCTGAGGGATTGGCATATAATATTTGAATCATATTAATAGAATTGGAGCCAATTCCCATATGTTTCATGACGGTCCAGAGATATGACCATTTAGTCCATTAAAAGCCTTTTCTATATCGAGAGATAAAACAGCCCAAGAAGCTGTTGTTTCTGATGATGCATTTAAGATACTGTAACGATGTGCGCTGAGAGGCGGGAAGCAGGGAGTGAGTGTTTTAATAAAGAAAGAAACAAAACAATAAACCCCAAACACAAACAATAAACCCCAAACACAAACAATGCACCGACATGAAACAGAGTCAATAACACCTGAGGAAAGAACCAAGGGGCGTGACAGATGTAGGGAAGATAATCAATGAGGTGATGGAGTCCAGGTGAGTGTCATGAGGCACTGGTGCGCTTGACGATGGTGACAGGTGTGCGGGATAATCAGCAGCCTGATGACCTAGAGGCCGGAGAGGGAGTTAACGTGACAGATACACTATACAGTTGAAGTCGGAAGTTTACATACACCTCAGTCAAATACATTTAATTAAACTCAGTTTTTCACAATTCCTGACATTTACTCCTAGTAAAAATGTCCTGTCTTAGGTCAGTTTGGATCACCACTTTATTTTAAGAATGTGAAATGTCAGAATAATATTAGAGAGAATTATTTATTTCTGCTTTTATTTCTTTTATCACATTCCCAGTGGGTCAGAAGTTTACATACACTCAATTAGCATTTGGTAGCATTGCCTTTAAATTGTTTAACTTGGGTCAAATGTTCTGGGTAGCCTTCCACAAGCTTCCCACAATAAGCTGGGTGAATGTTGGCCCATTCCTCCTGACAGAGCTGGTGTAACTGAGTCAGGTTTGTAGGCCTCCTTGCTCGCACATGCTTTTTCAGTTCTGACCACAGATTTTCTATAGGATTGAGGTCAGGGCTTTGTGATGTCCACTTCAATACCTTGACTTTGTTGTCCTTAAGCCATTTTGCCACAACTTTGGAAGTATGCTTGGGGTCATTCTCCATTTGGAAGACCCATTTGCGACCAAGCTTTAACTTCCTGACTGATGTCTTGAGATGTTGCTTCAATATGTCCACATACATTTCTATCCTCCTGATGCCATCTATTTTGTGAAGTGCACCAGTCCCTCCTGCAGCAAAGCACCCCCACAACATGATGCTGCCACCCCCGTGCTTCACGGTTGGGATGGTGTTCTTCGGCTTGCAAGCATCCTCCTTTTTCTTCCAAACATAACGATGGTCATTATGGCCAAACAGTTCTATTTTTGTTTCATCAGACCAGAGGACATTTCTGCAAAATGTACGATCTTTGTCCCCATGTGCAGTTGCAAACCGTAGTCTGGCTTTTTTATGGCGGTTTTGGAGCAGTGGCTTCTTCCTTGCTGAGCGGCCTTTCAGGTTATGTTGATATAGGAATCGTTTTACTGTGGATATAGATACTTTTGTACCCGTTTCCTCCAGCATCTTCACAAGGTCCTTTGCTGTTGTTCTGGGATTGATTTGCACCAAAGTACGTTCATCTCTAGGAGACAGAACGCGTCTCCTTCCTGAGCGGTATTTTTTTTATTTATTTTTTATTTCACCTTTATTTAACCAGGTAGGCTAGTTGAGAACAAGTTCTCATTTGCAACTGCGACCTGGCCAAGATAAAGCATAGCAGTGTGAACAGACAACAACACAGAGTTACACATGGAGTAAACAATAAACAAGTCAATAACATGGTAGAAAAAAAAGAGAATCTATATACAATGTGTGCAAAAGGCATGAGGAGGTAGGCAATAAATCGAATAATTACAATTTAGCAGATTAACACTGGAGTGATAAATCATCAGATGATCATGTGCAAGTAGAGATACTGGTGTGCAAAAGAGCAGAAAAGTAAATAAATAAAAGCAGTATGGGGGGTGAGGTAGGTAAATTGGGTGGGCTATAAACCGATGGACTATGTACAGCTGCAGCGATCGGTTAGCTGCTCGGATAGCAGATGTTTAAAGTTGTTGAGGGAGATAAAAGTCTCCAACTTCAGAGATTTTTGCAATTCGTTCCAGTCGCAGGCAGCAGAGAACTGGAAGGAAAGGCATCCAAATGAGGTTTTGGCTTTAGGGATGATCAGTGAGATACACATGCTGGAGCGCGTGCTACGGGTGGGTGTAGCCATCGTGACCAGTGAACTGAGATAAGGCGGCACTTTACCTAGCATAGCCTTGTAGATGACCTGGAGCCAGTGGGTCTGACGACGAACATGTAGCGAGGGCCAGCCGACTAGGGCATACAGGTCGCAGTGGTGGGTCGTATAAGGTGCTTTAGTAACAAAACGGATGGCACTGTGATAAACTGCATCCAGTTTGCTGAGTAGAGTATTGGAAGCTATTTTGTAGATGACATCGCCGAAGTCGAGGATCGGTAGGATAGTCAGTTTTACTAGGGTAAGTTTGGCGGCGTGAGTGAAGGAGGCTTTGTTGCGAAATAGAAAGCCGACTCTAGATTTGATTTTGGATTGGAGATGTTTGATATGAGTCTGGAAGGAGAGTTTGCAGTCTAGCCAGACACTTAGGTACTTATAGATGTCCACATATTCTAGGTCGGAACCGTCCAGGGTGGTGATGCTAGTCGGGCGTGCGGGTGCAGGCAGCGAACGGTTGAAAAGCATGCATTTGGTTTTACGAGCGTTTAAGAGCAGTTGGAGGCCACGGAAGGAGTGTTGTATGGCATTGAAGCTCGTTTGGAGGTTAGATAGCACAGTGTCCAAGGAAGGGCCAGAAGTATACAGAATGGTGTCGTCTGCGTAGAGGTGGATCAGGGAATCGCCCGCAGCAAGAGCAACATCATTGATATATACAGAGAAAAAAGTCGGCCCGAGAATTGAACCCTGTGGTACCCCCATAGAGACTGCCAGAGGACAGGACAACATGCCCTCCGATTTGACAGACTGAACTCTGTCTGCAAAGTAGTTGGTGAACCAGGCAAGGCAGTCATTAGAAAAACCGAGGCTACTGAGTCTGCCGATAAGAATATGGTGATTGACAGAGTCGAAAGCCTTGGCCAGGTCGATGAAGACGGCTGCACAGTACTGTCTTTTATCGATGCCGGTTATGATATCGTTTAGTACCTTGAGCGTGGCTGAGGTGCACCCGTGACCGGCTCGGAAACCGGATTGCACAGCGGAGAAGGTACGGTGGGATTCGAGATGGTCAGTGATCTGTTTGTTGACTTGGCTTTCGAAGACCTTAGATAGGCAGGGCAGGATGGATATAGGTCTGTAACAGTTTGGGTCCAGGGTGTCTCCCCCTTTGAAGAGGGGGATGACCGCGGCAGCTTTCCAATCCTTGGGGATCTCAGATGATACGAAGGAGAGGTTGAACAGGCTGGTAATAGGGGGTGCGACAATGGCGGCGGACAGTTTCAGAAATAGGGGGTCCAGATTGTCAAGCCCAGCTGATTTGTATGGGTCCAGGTTTTCCAGCTCTTTCAGAACATCTGCTATCTGGATTTGGGTAAAGGAGAAGCTGGGGAGGCTTGGGCGAGTAGCAGCGGGGGGGGCGGGGCTGTTGGCCAAGGTTGGAGTCGCCAGGAGGAAGGCATGGCCAGCCATTGAGAAATGCTTGTTGAAGTTTTCGATTATCACGGATTTATCGGTGGTGACCGTGTTACCTAGCCTCAGTGCAGTGGGCAGCTGGGAGGAGGTGCTCTTGTTCTCCATGGACTTTACAGTATCCCAGAACTTTTTGGAGTTAGAGCTACAGGATGCAAATTTCTGCTTGAAAAAGCTGGCCTTTGCTTTCCTGACTGACTGCGTGTATTGGTTCCTGACTTCCCTGAACAGTTGCATATCGCGGGGGCTCTTCGATGCTATTGCAGTTCGCCACAGGATGTTTTTGTGCTGGTCGAGGGCAGTCAGGTCTGGAATGAACCAAGGGCTATATCTGTTCTTAGTTCTGCATTTTTTGAACGGAGCATGCTTGTCTAATATGGTGAGGAAGTAACTTTTAAAGAATGACCAGGCATCCTCAACTGACGGGATGAGGTCAATATCCTTCCAGGGTACCCGGGCCAGGTCGATTAGAAAGGCCTGCTCGCAGAAGTGTTTTAGGGAGCGTTTGACAGTGATGAGGGGTGGTCGTTTGACCGCGGACCCGTAGCGGATACAGGCAATGAGGCAGTGATCGCTGAGATCTTGATTGAAGACAGCAGAGGTGTATTTGGAGGGCAAGTTGGTCAGGATAATGTCTATTAGGGTGCCCATGTTTACGGATTTAGGGTTGTACCTGGTGGGTTCCTTGATGATTTGTGTGAGATTGAGGGCATCTAGCTTAGATTGTAGGACTGCCGGGGTGTTAAGCATATCTCAGTTTAGGTCACCTAACAGAACAAACTCTGAAGCTAGATGGGGAGCGATCAATTCACAGATGGTGTCCAGGGCACAACTGGGAGCTGAGGGGGGTCGGTAGCAGGCGGCAACAGTGAGAGACTTATTTCTGGAGAGATTAATTTTTAAAATTAGAAGTTCGTTTGGGCATAGACCTGGAAAGTATGACAGAACTTTGCAGGCTATCTCTGCAGTAGATTGCAACTCCTCCCCCTTTGGCAGTTCTATCTTGACGGAAAGTGTTATAGTTGGGTATGGAAATCTCAGAATTTTTGGTGGGCTTCCTAAGCCAGGATTCAGACACGGCAAGTACATCAGGGTTGGCAGAGTGTGCTAAAGCGGTGAGTAAGACAAACTTAGGGAGGAGGCTTCTGATGTTGACATGCATGAGGCCAAGGCTTTTTCGATCACAGAAGTCAACAAATGAGGGTGCCTGGGGACATGCAGGGCCTGGGTTTACCTCCACATCACCCGAGGAACAGAGGAGTAGTAGGATGAGGATGCGGCTAAAGGCTATCAAAACTGGTCGCCTAGAGCGTTGGGGACAAGGAATAAAAGGAGCAGATTTATGGGCGTGGTAGAATAGATTCTGGGCATAATGTGCAGACAGGGGTATGGTGGGGCACGGGTACAGCGGAGGCAAACCCAGGCACTGGGTGATGATAAGAGAGGTTGTATCTCTGGACATGCTGGTCTCAATGGGTGAGGTCACCGCATGTGTGGGAGGTGGGACAAAGGAGGTATCAGAGGTACGGAGAGTGGAACTACGGGGTCCATTGCAAACCAAAACAATGATAACTAGCCTGAACAACAGTATACAAGGCATATTGATATTTGAGAGAGACATACAGTAAGGCATAAAGTGATTGCAGGTCTTGATTGGGAGAGCTAGCTAAAACAACAGGTGAGATAACAGCAGCTAGTCAGCTAACACAGCAACAGCAGGTAAAAATGGCGACGACTAGGCAGAGAGGGTCGGATTAACTACACACAGAGCCTGAGTTAAAACACAGAGCCGACAGATAAAACACAAATAAACAGAATGGAGTACCGTGAATTAATGGACAGTCCGGCAGGCATCAGCTATGTAGCCAAGTGATCATAGTGTCCAGGGGGCAGCCGTAGATGGAGCAGGGAAGCCGCCACTAAGCTAGCACGCGGCGTTTAAAGTTAGTAGCCCGGGGGGTGGTCTGCTCAGACGGAGGGGGTCTGCTCAGACGGAGGCCGGTTGAGGGCACAGCAGATGGGGTATTCGTCTGCAGACCAGACGTGGTCGTGTCGACAGAGAATCCAAGCCGGATGGCGATGGCGAAAGAGAGGTTGTGATTGTAGAATTGTGTTTGCTAACTGGTGCTAGCTTCGTGGCAGTGGCGCTAGCTGCGCTAGCTGTAAGCTAGCTGTGAGGATCAGAAGTAGTGGCTCAGGGATTAAGGCAGGAATCCGGCGTTGTTGTCGAGAGACAGTCCGATGCTGGTAAATTGGTGAGTAATATCCAGGCTAATAACAGGGCTGGTGTCTGTGCAGAAGGTAAAAGCTGCTAGCAGCGGCTAAAAATGGCTAAATAGCTTGTAGCTGATTAGCTGGTTAGCTACTGGGGGTTCTTGAATGTGTTCCAAAGTTAAAAAATAATAGCGATTCCGTATCACATTGGGTGAGGTAGGTTACCGGAAGGTATAATCGAATTAAAAATCGAAAAGAGATAGAATTAAAAAAATATATATATACAAGAAATACGAAACATACAAACGTACACGAGAGGACTAAACAAACACGTCTACACTGCTACGCCATCTTGGAAAGTTGGCGGCTGCATGGTCCCATTGTGTTTATACTTGCGTACTATTGTTTGTACAGATGAACGTGGTACCTTCAGGCATTTGGAAATTGCTCCCAAGGATGAACCAGACTTGTGGAGGTCTACAATTTTTTTTCTGAGGTCTTGGCTGATTTCTTTTGATTTTCCTATGATGTCAAGCAAAGAGGCACTGAGTTTGAAGGTAGCCCTTGAAATACATCCAGTGCGTAGTGCGTAAAAATCGTCTGTCCTTGGTCGCAACACCCACTACCGTGTTCCAAACTGCCTCTGGAAGCAACATCAGCACAAGAACTGTTCCTCGGGAGCTTCATGAAATGGGTTTCCATGGCCGAGCAGCCTCACACAAGCCTAAGTTCACCATGCACAACGCCAAGCGTTGGCAAGAGTGGTGTAAAGCTTGCCGACATTGGTTCTCTGGAGTGATGAATCACACTTCACTATCTGGCAGTCCGATGGACAAATCTGGGTTTGGTGGATGCCAGGAGAACACTATCTGCCCCAATGCATAGCGCCAATCGTAAAGTTTGGTGGAGGAGGAATAATGGTCTGGGGTTGTTTTTCATGGTTCGGGCTAGGCCCCTTAGTTCCAGTGAAGGGAAATCTTAAAGCTACACTATACAATGACATTCTAGACAATTCTGTGCTGCCAACTTTGTGGCAACAGTTTTTTTTTTCCCCCCTTTATTTATTGGCCTGCACAGAGCTCTGACCTCAACCCAATTGAACACCTTTAGGATTAATTAGAATGCCGAATGCGAGGCCTAATCGTCTAATCGTCCAACATCAGTGCCCGACCTCACTGATGCAAGTCCCCTCAGCAATGTTTCAACATCAAGTGGAAAGCCTTCCCAGAAAAGTGGAGGCGGTTATAGCATCAAAGGGGACCAACTCCATATTAATGCCTATGATTTTGGAATGAGATGTTCGACGAGCAGGTGTCCACATACTTTTGGTAGTGTATGTAATAGTCGGAGGTTATCTGGGGATAAAAGTTTTTTAACAAACCAGCATTGGTCCATGTGACCCAATTTGGGTAAGTAACTTTTGAGACGACATGACAACATTTTGGAAAACAGTTTGATTTGTGTTTATCAAAGATAGGGGGAACACAGTGTGGCAGTGAGAACACTGGCTAGAATTCTTACCTTTAAAAAAAATAAAAGCTAAATGAAGTGCTGTATTCACATCTCTCCCAAATGAACCTTTGTGAACTGCTGGGTTAATAATTTTGAGCAATATTGGACCTAATTGATTCCTACGTTTTAAATAGACCTCAGGGGGAATACTATCCCATCCAGGGGATTTGCCTTTATTCATGCTATCCAGTGCCCTTTTGTGTTTATTGAGAGATATGTGGGCTCCCAGCGAGGCGGCTTCCTCTGTTGAGAAAAAATGAATTCTTAATTATTTTAGTAAGGACTTAGTCTGGTTTGGTGCGAATTTACAATCAGAGGTGTACAGTTCTTTACATAGAAGCGGGAGAATCTTTGATTAATTAATTTGGGTTCTGATAGTAATTCCCCTGTTTCAGATTCAATAGTTGCTATATGGTCTAATTGATCATTACTGCGTAGCTTATTGGCCAGTGATCAACTGGGACGATTACCTTGGAAATAATGCTTGAGTCTAACTCGATGGATGGCAAATTCTGCTGTCTTATCAATAAATTAAGTTCTGTCTTGACTTGTGAAAGAGTAATAGCTATCTGGTCTGAAAAAAAGTGTTTGTTGAGAACGCAGTTAACGTTTCCAATTCTGATATCTTCAACCCAAATACAAATGCATTTGCATCAGGCCCGGTGCCAGGATAAAGTGAAATCGGCAAGGGGCATCATTTTTGGGGGTTCTTGCATTGGAATTATAATTAATTCTGCTTATATAGCACCCTACACAATAAAGCACGGCTGTTTTGGTAATGAATATAGGCTACAAGATAGATTGGGCAATTCACCTATTACAAACAGCCTATGTGAATGTAGCCACACACACAGCTGTCTTACCAAAATTATGCAATCTCAATGCTGAAAGTAGTAGCCTAGTTACTCATGCATGTAAACTGACAACTGCGAATGCGAATGAATAAATGCGAACAGAACAGCGCTACCAAGTAGGCCTAGTAAACAAAATCAGATTGATAAAGGTATGACAATCTATATTTAGGCTAGTTACATTAACAGTAAACAAATGCAGTAAACAAATGGCAAATCGAGATCCAAATAGCCAAAACACAGCCTACTACAGTGAGATGCAGCCATGCACAGCTGTCTTGACAAATAAATAAGTCTATCGGCCCGCTTCAGACAGTAATGAGTGTGCTGAGAGTCAGGAAGCAAGTACAGCGAGTGAGTGTTTTTAATAAACAAAACAATAAACACGAAACACAAACAACACACCGACACGAAACAGAGTCAATAACTCCTGCGTAAAGAACCAAGGGGCGTGACAGATGTAGGGAAGATAATCAAGGAGGTGATGGAGTCCATGTAAGTGTCATGAGGCGCTGGTGCGCTTGACGATGGTGACAGGTGTGCGGGATAATCAGCAGCCTGATGACCTAGAGGCCGGAGAGGGAGTTAACGTGACACAGACATGGAAAACCATGCTGCTCATGAGTTCAGCAGCATGCTGTGCTCTGGCACAATACACTTCTGCATATCAAATTCGCTAAATAAATGAAGCAATGCCAGCCTACCTTAAACATGTTTCCAATATGTACAGTTCCTTTTACAACCACGAAAACCATTAGGCTATCAAGAAAACCACAATAGAATGTATCTATTTCTATAATGAAACATAACAATATGTAGTTATACCCAGGGGCGTCATTTGGATTGTTGCATTGGAATTATAATGAATCCTGCTTATTACGCTATACCACAATAAACATAAAAGTTCAAATGACCAATGAGTGCTTCTGACTAAGAAGTGACAGTTTGGTGCGAAATCTCAGCTATGTTCTATCAGCGCCATGGACGGCACCCTACACACTAAAACAAGGCCATTCATTTAGCCATTTCATACCCTAGGTTTTTGCTGAAATGACGCCACTGGCTATACCACCAAGATTTGGATCAAAACCAACCAGCTAGATTGTTTCTTACCTTTTCAGAAGTGATGCAGCCTCCGTGATGCTCTGTGGTCATCATTCCATTCTTCCTGAAATCTTCCTGTAAGATCCCTGTCAAATGGTAGTTGGATTAGTTGAGCTTTCCTCGGGTGCAGCATGCTTCTTCTCGTGCTGACTGAACACGTTTGTCAAAGTGGAAAAGGAGTTCTCGCATGTAGCTGTGGACGCCCCAAATGTCAATCTACGGTATGTTTCAGTGCAGTGAGCATGGTCGGCATAGCGGAGAGAGGTCCAGAGAATCATTGCAGGATATCAAGTGTGGTCCATTTGTCGCCATTGGAGCCGGAGCTGGCAACTTCAGTCTGTCAAGTGACACTAAACTCAGCTTCCACCAAATCTGTTTTGCTTAGATCCAGCAGTGGTTTCACTTCTAGAAAGTCATGGCTGTCTGGGTCAAGGGCACACAGGGCCACCACCAGTTGGCTGTTGCATTTGTCGAATCGTTCTGACATTTCACTAATGACAGCATCCAACGTGCTGAAGAAGTCTTTTAAACATACTCTTCTCTTCTGTCCTGCTGGCCAACTGTAGCCTTCTGTCCTGCTGGCCAACTGTAGCCTTCTGTCCTGCTGGCCAACTGTAGCCTTCTGTCCTGCTGGCCAACTGTAGCCTTCTGTCCTGCTGGCCAACTGTAGCCTTCTGTCCCCCACATATTGCTGGAGATGTGTACTTACGTAAAGACATCATTTGCTTGGAGCTGGTGGTGTGTCAGTGCTACTGGCCCTGCACTGTGCCTAAATGGCATCGAACCTGCTGTCACACCTCAGCTTCTCGACGCACTGCGGACCACTTTGACTCCAGTGTAAAGATCCGTTGCTTTTGCCTGGAGTGATTTATTTTGGAGGATCGAGGAGACTGAGGATTCTGTGCACCATGGTGGCTGTAAACTTAAAGCCGCGGTCTGTCACCGCTTTCAGCAGCCCTATGGCCTCAAGTTTTACTTCTGTAAGAACATGTGCATTCAATGTCAGAGGAATTTCACAATGCTGTCATAACTTTTTACAACCACTGACACAGTATCCAGTTGTCCCCTTCTCCTTTGACTTAGTTCGGATACATAGGCAAAACCCATTTCTGATATCAATAGTGGCAGTGGCAGATTAGCTGGTCCAAGTTAGCTAAATAGGTTAAGGCTAATAACACTAATACTTTTTTACAGCTAGCTAAGAAGCTAACTAAACTCTGTAGTGGTGGGGTGTGAGGCAGAGTTGAGTGAAGCAGCTTCAATGGTAAACTTGACCCCGCCCTTATAAATCTAAATCAAATTTTACAGTGAGAATGTTTTATGTCTGTTTGAGTAGAAAGTGTATCTGGTTTGCTTTTGGATTATGTGCTCGCAAACCATCAAGGTTGTAATCAGTAAGTATATGTTGGAGAGCCTTGGTTGTGTGTGGATTATAGTTGGTCTTATTTGACTTGTCCCGTATGTCCAAAATAGCGTTCATGTCAGTCCCAATAACCAGATGGAATTCAGTTAATTCTAGCAATATGCTGTTCAGAGAATCAAAAAAACATAGGATCATTTTGAATTTGGAGAGTACACATTAATAAAGGCAATTTTCTTTCTATTATGGATACATTTAAGGAAAGTGATTCTGCTGTCTTGGTCTTCGCCTACCCAAGATGATAATTTTGAGTTTCTTATGTATAATTATGATTACACCTTAAGTTTTGTTTGGGGCTGATGAAAAAGCAGCCAGTTTGTGCAAATGGTTCTGTATTTGATGTGCGTCCTTATGGAGCAGGTGTGTTTCTAGGAGCATTGCTAAATCAATATGGTCTCTTGCTAGGATATCAAGACAGCTGGAAAGTTTGAAAAGACAATTTAGGCCTTTCAAATTCCTAAAGATAATAGCTGGCGTTGCCATTGTTTTTCATAAAGGAATGTTCTATTAATGATATAATTGCTATCTTTAGTGTTGCTAAGCCCATGGATGTGAAACAAAAAGCAGCACCCACAGGGAAACCGTTACCCACCCAGAAAACCCTCCCTGTAAACCAGCACAAGCCTTTAACGTTGGCTTTTCTACAGAAATGTTTGGTGCTCCACTAGGAATCCCTTGAAGATCGGCCAGTTGATCGTTATGACCGTTTGGTGACCACTGGGTTCGGCATTAGTGTTAGCAGTGTGGTTAGGTTTAAAATCAGATTGTCTGACTTTGTGGCTGTACCTGCTATTGACCATTCTACAGAGCGGTCTCCAGAACAAGATTCATGATGAAAAACGCAAACCTGATCCGGAGTCATGGGATTATGCCCATCCGCCGCCCCCTTCCGCAATGCCCAAGCAATATCCAAGTCTGCTTGATGGTAATAGCGCTCACTGTTGCCTCTAGTGGATGGTTTTGAAGACATTTCCGAACATCCTCAGTATATGGACAGACGTCCATTTTCAGAATCAATCTTGAGTGAGCTGCCTGGTGTTTACCTACATGTCTCTCACTCCACCCTCTCTATATCCCTCTATCTCTCCCAGACACACATTAAGACATCTACCCACAGTTGTAGTCAGTGTGCCACAGGTCTGAATGCTAAATCATTCTCACGCTAGTTTTCAGCCCACGGTCTGTCTGTGTCTATGAGGGTTACAACACAGCCATGGCAGCAGTCCATCTACTGCAGTAGTGTTGGTCTGTGTCTGCCAAACTGTGTGTGTTTGCGTGTGTGCTTGATGCTGAGTCATGATGGCTGCTATGGTAACGGGTTGATATTCCTGTCTGCTACATTCTGGTTGTCCAGAATGTAGAAGACAGAATATTGACAACTGTTTGCAACCTGGCAGGTAGCCAGCTGACGTAATGTTGTTGGGCAGAGATGGAAGTACATGTTTTTGCTTCAACTGTGTGACTGTCAAGTGCGCGTGTGTGTGTGTGTGTGTGTATGTATGTGTGTGTGTGTGTGTGTGTGTGTGTGTGTGTGTGTGTGTGTGTGTGTGTGTGTGTGTGTGTGTGTGTGTGTGTGTGTGTGTGTGTGTGTTGGTGCCTTGAGATGCTTGTAAAATCAGGTCCGGCACCAGAACAAATCAGTTGGATGGGAATTTGATTTCCATGGGGGGCACGTTTTCAGGGAGGTGACTACACCTTACTTTATTGAGATGTAAAAATGTCATTTATACAACGGGAACATAGCCACATTCCATGCATTGACTTCTGGTGATACAGGTACATTGATTTCTTAACTTTACCACAATGGACAATTTGTGCGAAAGTTGATACATTGTTTCAAGTTCGCTAGCGAGAGCTCAAGAAGGAAGGCAGGCGGAGCAGAGAGGTAAACGTAATTGAAAGAACCTGAACCAACTGCCATGCATAGCCAATGTGATTTTAAAAGGATATTTATTTTCATCAGGATATTTTCTGTTTCACGAAAATGCCCGTATGAAAATCTTGCCCTAAATGGCATGCAGATCAGTATAAATAGTAAGATACATTGGCATTCCACATGAATACTTTTTCTGTTATGTGCTCATGGCCATTCATGAAAAAAGAGACGTGTGCTTCATGATGCATTTATGATAGGTCTAAAACACTGTAAAAAGTAACTGCCCAACTCAATAAAGAAATGAAATAGTGGCTACTCAAGCATCTCCAACTGTTATTAGAACTCAAATAAAAAAAGTGGGATTAACTCATACTGTGTGTCAATGACATTTCTTATCACTTACTGTTTTTGAGTACTTTTAACAAATATTTTATTGAGTCAATGTTATTTTATTTGTGTTCTGCTAATCTAAAGTTATGATTATTTAATATGTTAAAGTTAATTAACATTTAAATAAGTTGTTCTTACTTGATTCAATTATGTTTCACATTTTCACTTAAAATAATAGTGGTTGTCAGACACATTGATATTTGAGTAAAAAACACTTAATTTATCTGTATTTTGCTGATACAGAACTATACAATATTTGCAATTAATGAATGCTTAAAAGTGCCATGTGTCTCTGTTTTTAGAGGATTGTAGGTAATCCAACATTTTGACTTTATTATACTTTTACACAATGTTGTATGAATCTTCGAAGAAAGAAAAGTACACTTCTAAAATAGTATTAGGCAGTTTGTTGTGCCAAAGTATGAGGTGTAATTGATCATGAGGAACGGATATCAAAACCATCGGGCAAGTTGAAGTTTAATGAGACAAGCCATCCCCACCATCAACAAGGTCATGTGCACCACGTAATGACTGCTAGAGGAATGTGCACTGTGCTCAACAATGCCTGCTAAGGTGGGTTAATCCTTTGACGGCTACGATCACATATTTGTCATCATTTTTGAGTGGTCCATGCAGTGTACCATCGCAAATATGTGATTGGAACAGTAGCAACAGAACGTATGATGCAACAAACGCATCTTAAAACAGCATTGTTGTCAGAAAAGCATCTAAAGAATGTTTTGTACTGATGGGAAATGAAGGTCTTCACAACTTTATAACTCAACCTCACTTTTTATTGTAAATGTGAACTTCATCATCCAAGCATCACACGGAACACATCCACAACAAAACTCATTTCATAAACCAGTCTAAATAACAGGTTGCTCTTAAACATAAATTAGCAACCTAACAGCTAGACTAGATTACAATGTACCACATCTCTGGTGAGCACAAGGGAGAAATGTAATATTGTTTAGAGAAGAGATAAGTGTCAGCTAAGCTAACAGCAGCTACATTCTTTATGCTGGCAGCCATGTTTGTTTATGTTTGACAAGCCAAAACTCCCTTATCCCAGAATGCCATTCACTATATGATGCAAATAAACAAAGTCAAAGTCAAAGATGGCTGCGCCCATTGCCTGAAAAATATGAACTTAGTTTGGTCACTTTTCAGCATTTTACAAATCTTTGATGTACTTGTTACAATGTATACAAGAACCGGAGCACATGACTTGACAAGAAGTTTACCGTTTTTGACAAATCACAAAGCAAATAAAATGTTATCACCTCACAAATCATCACCCCAAATACAAGCCGACTGCCTAGTCAAACCGTAACAAGAAAGCTTACAGGGTTGTCAGATATGGTTGATTCCTTTTTATGGGGGGTTTGGGGGTGGGTTCATTTCATTTGTGTGTTTTTTTAAGTCCATGGGGGAAGGTATCAAGGGGGGATATGATAGGGGGGATTTATCAATAACTGGGGGGCAAACACAGGAGAAGTTTACAAGCTAAATAAAAATAAAACCCTGGAAAGGGTTTCTGAGCTGTCAACACTGAGGTACCATAGTTACAATTTGATGCCACGTTCAAAACAACTGGAAAGGGGTTCTGAGCTGTCAACACTGAGGTACCATAGTTACAATCTGATGCCACGTTCAAAACAACTGGAAAGGGTTTCTGAGCTGTCAACACTGAGGGACCATGGTTACAATCTGATGCCACGTTCAAAACAACTGGAAAGGGTTTCTGAGCTGTCAACACTGAGGTACCATAGTTACAATCTGATGCCACGTTCAAAACAACTGGAAAGGGTTTCTGAGCTGTCAACACTGAGGTACCATAGTTACAATCTGATGCCACGTTCAAAACAACTGTAAGGGGTTTCTGAGCTGTCAACACTGAGGTACCATAGTTACAATCTGATGCCACGTTCAAAACAACTGGAAAGGGGTTCTGAGCTGTCAACACTGAGGTACCATAGTTACAATCTGATGCCACGTTCAAAACAACTGGAAAGGGTTTCTGAGCTGTCAACACTGAGGTACCATAGTTACAATATGATGCCACGTTCAAAACAACTGGAAAGGGTTTCTGAGCTGTCAACACTGAGGTACCATAGTTACAATCTGATGCCACGTTCAAAACAACTGGAAAGGGGTTCTGAGCTGTCAACACTGAGGTACCATAGTTACAATCTGATGCCACGTTCAAAACAACTGGAAAGGGGTTCTGAGCTGTCAACACTGAGGTACCATAGTTACAATCTGATGCCACGTTCAAAACAACTGGAAAGGGGTTCTGAGCTGTCAACACTGAGGTACCATAGTTACAATCTGATGCCACGTTCAAAACAACTGGAAAGGGGTTCTGAGCTGTCAACACTGAGGTACCATAGTTACAATCTGATGCCACGTTCATAACAACTGGAAAGGGTTTCTGAGCTGTCAACACTGAGGTACCATAGTTACAATCTGATGCCACGTTCAAAACAACTGGAAAGGGGTTCTGAGCTGTCAACACTGAGGTACCATAGTTACAATCTGATGCCACGTTCAAAACAACTGGAAAGGGTTTCTGAGCTGTCAACACTGAGGTACCATAGTTACAATCTGATGCCACGTTCAAAACAACTGGAAAGGGTTTCTGAGCTGTCAACACTGAGGTACCATAGTTACAATCTGATGCCACGTTCAAAACAACTGGAAAGGGTTTCTGAGCTGTCAACACTGAGGGACCATAGTTACAATCTGATGCCACGTTCAAAGCAACTGGAAAGGGGTTCTGAGCTGTCAACACTGAGGGACCATAGTTACAATCTGATGTCACGTTCAAAACAACTGGAAAGGGTTTCTGAGCTGTCAACACTGAGGTACCATAGTTACAATCTGATGCCACGTTCAAAACAACTGGAAAGGGTTTCTGAGCTGTCAACACTGAGGGACCATAGTTACAATCTAATGCCACGTTCAAAACAACTGGAAAGGGGTTCTGAGCTGTCAACACTGAGGTACCATAGTTACAATCTGATGCCACGTTCAAAACAACTGGAAAGGGTTTCTGAGCTGTCAACACTGAGGTACCATAGTTACAATCTGATGCCACGTTCAAAACAACTGGAAAGGGTTTCTGAGCTGTCAACACTGAGGGACCATAGTTACATTCTGATGCCACGTTCAAAACAACTGGAAAGGGGTTCTGAGCTGTCAACACTGAGGTACCATAGTTACAATCTGATGCCACGTTCAAAACAACTGGAAAGGGTTTCTGAGCTGTCAACACTGAGGGACCATAGTTACAATCTGATGCCACGTTCAAAACAACTGGAAAGGGTTTCTGAGCTGTCAACACTGAGGGACCATAGTTACAATCTGATGCCACGTTCAAAACAACTGGAAAGGGTTTCTGAGCTGTCAACACTGAGGTACCATAGTTACAATCTGATGCCACGTTCAAAACAACTGGAAAGGGTTTCTGAGCTGTCAACACTGAGGTACCATAGTTACAATCTGATGCCACGTTCAAAACAACTGGAAAGGGTTTCTGAGCTGTCAACACTGAGGGACCATAGTTACAATCTGATGCCACGTTCAAAACAACAGGAAACTCTGAAATCTCAGAATTCTGACTTCAGTACATTCAAGACAACTGGGAACTCTGAGAAAAATTAGCTCTGACTGGGAAAAATGTATTTGAAAGGTCATCCAACTCGCAATTCAATCTAGGGAACTCAGGCCTCTTTCTAGAGCTCCGACTTTCTGGCCTGAAGATCTCTGATGTCATGATTTGCTCCCAGTTGTCTTGAAAGCACCATAAGTCAGTCGAGTAAACCATCCCTTCACCTCGTTTTGTTATAACATCTTTGGTCTGACAGACGCTTATTTGACAACCAGAATGCATTGTATGATGTCAACAAACATGGCGCCACACATAGCTGACAAATAGCTTAGCATTAGCCCATCCTAATCAGTACAACCTTCAAAAAAGTATTTTACATCATGGAAAGTATTCAGACCCCTTGACTTTATCCACATTTTGTTATGTTACTGCCTTATTATTATATTTATTAAACCGTTTTTCCCCTCATCAATCTACACACAATACCCCATAAGGACAAAGCAATAACAGGTTTGTAGAAATTTTTGCAAATGTATGAAAATAAAAAAACTGAACAATTACATTTACATAAGTATTCAGACCGTTTACTCAGTACTTTGTTGAATAACCTTTGGCAGCGATAACAGCCAAGAATCTTCTTGGGTATGACACTACAAGCTTGGCACTGTAACGCTTGTCGTGGTTGGAAGAAGAGGAGGACCAATGCGCAGCGTGGTAAGTGTCCATAATGTTTAAATTTAATAACTGAACACTAAGAATACAAAAATAACAACGTGAATGATACAAAACGAAAACGAAACAGTCCCGTATGGTGAACACACAGACACAGGAAAACCACTACCATGTTGCTGCCACCACCATGATGCTGCCACCACCATGATGCTACCACCACCATGATGCTGCCACCACCATGATGCTACCACCACCATGATGCTACCACCACCATGATGCTGCCACCACCATGTTGCTGCCACCACCATGATGCTGCCACCACCATGATGCTACCACCACCATGATGCTACCACCACCATGAGTCTGCCACCACCATGATGCTGCCACCGCCATGATGCTGCCACCACCATGATGCTGCCACCACCATGATGCTACCACCACCATGATGCTGCCACCACCATGATGCTACCACCACCATGATGCTACCACCACCATGATGCTGCCACCACCATGATGCTGCCACCACCATGATGCTACCACCACCATGATGCTACCACCACCATGATGCTGCCACCACCATGATGCTACCACCACCATGATGCTACCACCACCATGATGCTACCACCGCCATAATGCTACCACCACCATGCTTCACCGTAGGGATGGTGCAACGTTTCCTCAAGACGTGACGCTTGGCATTCAGGCCAAAGAGTTCAATCTAGGTTTCATCAGACCAGAGAATTTTGTTTCTCATAGTCTGAGAGTCCTTTAGGTGCCTTCTGGCAAACTCCAAGCGGGCTGTCATGTGCCTTTTACTGAGGAGTGGCTTCCGTCTTTCCACTACCATAAAGTCCTGATTGATGGTGTGCTGCAGAGATGGTTGTCCTTCTGGAAGTTTCTCCCATCTCCACAGAGGAACTCTGGAGCTCTGGCAGAGTGACCATCGGGTTCTTGGTCACCTCCCCGACAAAGGCCCTTCTCCCCTGATTGCTCAGTTTGGCAGGGCGGCCAGCTCTAGGAAGAGTCTTGGTGGTTCCAAACTTCTTCCATTTAAGAATGGTGGAGGCCACTGTGTTCTTGGGGACCTTCTATGCTGCAGAATTCTTTTGGTACCCTTCCCCAGATCTGTGCCTCGATACAATCCTGTCTCGGAGCTCTACGGACAATTCCTTCAACCTCATGGCTTGGTTTTGCTCTGACATACACTGTCAACTGTGGGACTTTATATTGACAGGTGTGTGCCTTTCCAAATCATGTCCAATCAATTGAATTTACCACAGGTGGACTCCAATGAAGTTGTAGAAACATCTCAAGGATGATCAATGGAACAGGATGCACTGAGCTCAATTCTGAGTCTCATAGGAAAGGGTCTGAATACTTATGTAAATAAGGAACTTATGTTTCTATATTTAATACATTTGATAAATTCTAAAAACCTGTTTTCGGTTTGTCATTATGGGGGTATTGTCACGTTCCTGACCGGTTTTCTGTTATTTTGTATGTGTTTGACGGTCAGGGCGTGAGTTTGGGTGGGTAGTCTATGTTATGTGTTTCTATGTTTGTTAAAGGGTGACCTGATATGGTTCTCAATTAGAGGCAGGTGGTTTTCATTTCCTCTGATTGAGAGCCATATTAAGGTAGGTGTTTTCACATTGATTGTTGTGGGTGGTTGTCTCCTGTGTCTGTGTATGTTGCGCCACACGGGACTGTTTCGGTTTGTTTGTTCGTTCGTTTTTGTGTAGTCTGTTTTTCCTGTTCGTGCGTTCTTCATTACATGTAAGTTCTTACGTTCAGGTCAGTCTACATTCGTTTTGTTATTTTGTTTAGTATCAAGTATAGTTCGTTTTTTGTCTTGTTTAAATAAATCATGTCAAGTTACAACGCTGCGTTTTGGTCGAATCCCTGCTCCTCCTCTTCGGATGAAGAGGAGGAGGAATTCCGTTACAGGTATTGTTTGTAGATTGATGAGTAAAATTTAGAATAAGGTTGTAACGTAACAAAATGTGGAAAAGGTAACGGGTCTGACTACTTTCTGAATGCACTGTATGTGTGCATTACAATAAATGCAAGAATTGGAATGCATAATTTGTCACCAGTACTTGAACACATGTGAATAAAACAGTAAATAGCCTACTGTCACGCCCTGACCATAGAGAGCCTTTGTCTTTCTATGGTATAGTAGGTCAGGGCGTGACTGGGGGGTTTTCTAGTTATTATTTTCTATGTGGGGTTCTAGTTGAGTTTTTCTATGTTGGTGATTGGTATGATTCCCAATTAGAGGCAGATGGCTATCGTTGTCTCTAATTGGTGATAATATTTAAGTAGCATTTTTTCCACCTGTGTTTTATGGGATATTATTTTGTGTTTTGTGCATGTGCACCACTTAGTCACGTTTCGTTGTTTCTTTATTGTTTTTGTTTTGTGTGTTTCACTATTAAATATGTGGAAACCATATCGCGCTGCAGCTTGGTCCGATAATTATTCCAGCGAACGTGACACCTACATTATGCTCCATAAATACATACGGTAGGCTACAGTAGAAACAACCACACGATATACAGAAAATAAGGCACTTACTTTGATAGGAACACACACGTCCAAAGTTATTATTTGTAAGGAAAATTGTTAAACATTAAGACACAACCACTGAAAATTACTAATCAGAACTACTTACTGCTTGAATTTATTTTTTACAAAGGTTAATAATTTAAGTACCAGAGACCCTACATTTGTATGTTCACAACAACAAATATTCATGTTGAAGTAACTTCAATTGTTATTGTTAGGAATACATAATGCAAAAAATCTGTAATTTAAAATGTCATTCAATCATGTATTTTATTTAGACAGGCAAGGAGGAATGGTAGGGTGGGCACGAGCCCCTAAGACCTGCCCACAATGCCGGGCCTGTGTAACATCCTTTACCTTGATGTACTAGTTCAATCTCATCTGTGAATAAACAAGAGGGAAAATCCAATAACTTCTTAATGACACACACACACACACTAAGAGGCAACAAGGTATGACAGTCTTTTCATAACTCTTGATTTTACAAATCTCTTCCAATCATCAAATGGTCCGAATGCACATGAATTGACATGCATTTGCCTATTCCATTTGGCTGGCGACGTGGTGTGTGTATGTGCAAAGGCGGGTGAGCACCTGTGTGTGTGTGTGACTCTATGTTATCCGTTTTGAGGTAAAAGCCTTTTGCTGATAGATTCCGACTGAGGGAGTTCCATTATCTGTGTAGGCGCTGCAAGAGCTCCCCTTGGAACACAGAGGTGTGTCGTGGTGTGTGTGTGTGTGTGTGTTTGTGTGGGTGTGAGTGGGTGGGTGTTTTCGTATGTCACAGAGCACTTTAATGAATGTCATTTTCTGTGCTCCTGCCACACACACACAAACAATTCCATGCCACCTGTCCTCAAAGACAGAATGTGTGTGTGAGAGGTTGAATAGTGGAGTGTGGCCGTGTGTATGTTTTCTGTGATCTATTCACCCCACACCAAAAAGCAGGGGTGTAGTGGTAGCTATAGGCTGAGGTGAAGCACCTGTTGCCATAAATCACCCCTTATGGAGAGAGGGATGGGGTCTGGAGTAGTGGAGATAAACCATCTAAAGAACAATGGCAGAAAGGGAGGGGAAGAAAGGAGAGGAAGAAAGAAGAGAGAAACCATGAATAATGACACTACAGCCCTCGTCCTGCATTTCTGATTAAGAGTCTCTCTGAGCGTCCCCAGTTGCTGCACCGCCATAGGCCAAGGTCACAGTGAATCACAATTATGTGCAGCAGATTGATGATGAACTCGGACTGGAAGCACTACGCAGAGACACGGACACACACACACACACTTGGCTCAGGCCACTCCAGATGAAGAGGATTCCCCTTCGACCTTAGGCTGTGCGCGCGTGTGTATATATGTGTGTGTCTGTCTGTGTGTGTATGTGCACACAAGTGTCTGGCTGCAAATGCGTGTGTGTGTGAGTGAGAGAGTCTCTGTTCCAGTGTGTGTGACATGTCGTACATTTGTCACCGGGCGGTTAAGGAAGCGCCGTATGGATGAATGACAGCTTGTGATATTAGTTTGGTAATAATGTGAGAGTAATAACTTGGTTGAATCTGCCCCCAGAGAGACTCCCAGGTAATCACATCACTGGAACACTGTGTCAGAAACCAACACACATATTCACCCAGCGCCACAAGCACCGGGTCTTTTTCATTTCCTTCTTAATTTCCATGAGCTGTAATATAAAAGTGTGTATGTGCATGCCTGCATGTGTGTCTGCGTGTGTGTCTGCGTGTGTGTCTGCGTGTGTGTCTGCGTGTGTGTGCGTGCGTGTGTGTCTCGTGTGTATGTACATGTGCGTCTGTGTGTGTATGTACGTGTGTGTGTGTGCGTGTGTGTGTGTGTATGTGCATGCCTGTGTGTGTGTGTGTATGCGTGCATTAGACAGATTGGAGTGTGTTGCATAGTATCAAGAGAAAAATAACAGTAGTAGAGGAGAAAAAGAGAGGTGGAGGAAATTGAGGGCATTTCAGTAAGGCGTTTCACATGACTGACCTCACAGTGCTGCAGAGGCAGAGAGATAGGAGAGATAGGAGGGAGAGTGAAAGAGAGTTAGAGAGAGAAATAAAGAGAGAGGAGAGGGAGAGGACTGCATGCTGTTGGATCGATAACAGACTTTCTGATCCAGAACATATTCATAGGTGAGAATGCATTATTACTGCTAAAAGATGGCAGGGCTCACACACACACACACACACACACACACACACACACACACACACACACACACACACACACACACACACACACACACACACACACACACACACACACACACACACACACACACACACACACACACACACACACACTTCAGAGTGCTGGAGAATTTAGCGCTGAGCAAAGGTGAGGCACACAGCACTGCAACCGGGCATACTGCCAGAGAACTGCTCTCAGCCTTACTTTCCTCCTACTCTCCCTCCCTTTTCCCTCTTCTCATTCCCCTCCATAAAGCTCACTCTCCTCTGCTCTTCATCTCCTCCTCTCCCTTTCTCTCCATTCCATTTGCTATGTTAATTTGGTGATTGAAGTCAGCACCTCTCATTGTGCTGCTTAACTAACTGCTGAACCTCTCCTAGGAGCAGCACTGAGAGATGGCCTGCCTGATGACCACCCACTGCACACTGCACACATTTCCTCACATGGCCTCCTGAGCGGTACAGCGGGCTAAGGCACTGTATCGCAGTGTTGCAGCATCACTACAGCCTGTGTCACAACCGGCCATCCCAGGCTGTGTCACAACCGGCCATGACCGGGAGTCTCATAGGGCAGTGCACATTTGGCCCAGTGTTGTCTGGGTTAGAGGAGGGTTTGGCTGGGTGGGCTTTACTTGGCTCATCGTGCTCTAGTGACTTCGGTCATCAGTTGAATCGTGTTTCCTCCGACACATTGGTGCAGCTGGCTTCCAGGTTAAGCGAGCGGGCGTTAAGAAGCGCGGTTTGGCGGGTCATGTTTTGGAGGACGCATGACTCGACCTTCGCCTCTCCCGAACCCGTTGGGGAGTTGCAGCGATGCGACAAGATCGCAATTGGATATCACGAAATTGGGGAGAAAAAGGGGGTAAAAAAAACACACACACTCGAAGACCTGGAAACAAGACCTGCTAAACAACTGGTTGTGTGAAGTTTGCTAAGCAGCTTGCTCAGGATGATAGTCTGTGATGCAGGAAATGTGTGCTATACAGTGGATGTGGGGAGCCGCTCTCTCTGTGCTGCACCTAATCACAGCATGTTGTTCCCCAAACTCCTGTTGGAGCCCAGCTCACACCTCACAAATCACATTTTCACATCTGAATTCGCTTTTTTCATGTGTTGAAATAAGATTTCACGTGAAAACATATTTTCACATGCATTATATTTAGAGTTCACATGTTAATACAACCAAAATATTAACATGACTACAGATATTAATAGTTAATTATGGAAAATAAGAAACAGGATTTAAAAAAAATATATATATTTTTTGATGGCTATATATAATACAAATCGAGGTGAGGGTGATGGAAATGCATTTGGCGGTTGATCTACTTCTGTTCTGTAAATGGCACTATGTGCTCTTTTCGAAGGATGGATCCCAGTCTCTTCAGGGCTATGGGATGCGGGGGGTCGGGGGTGGTCTGCCGGGCATTGGGATGACAACCCAACTCGGGATGAGGAGGGCTTTTAGCCGGTGGAATAGTGGGGACCAATTGGAGGTTTACTTAGTAGCAATGCAAATATCATGGTACAGCTATATAGACACTCAATCATCATGTTAATTTTTAATGGTATGTTTACAAACATGTATTTTCATAAATAGAATTGAAAGTTGTGTCTCATTATGGTAAGTGGTGAAATAAGTATAACCAGTTATAATTGTAATGGCCTAGTGTAACCGATGTGAAATGGCTAGCTAGTTAGCGTTTCAATCGGTGACGTCACTCGCTTTGAGACCTTGAAGTAGTGTTTCCCCTTGCTCTGCAAGGGCCGTGGCTTTTGTGGAGCGATGGGTAACGATGCTTCGTGGGTGACTGTTGTTGATGTGTGCAGAGGGTCCCTGGTTCGGGCCCGGGTCGGGGCGAGGGGACAGACTAAAGTTATACTGTTACACTAGCAGATAATAAGAAAAGACGATCAGTATTTACCTGGCTAAAAGAGAAGGAATATAATATCTATTGTTTACAGGAAACTCATTCAACAATTTTAGATGAAGTTTTGTGGAAAAAGGACTGGGGGGGGCGAAATATATTTCTCCCATGGGCAAAGAAATTCAAAAGGGGTGATGGTTTTAATTAACAGTAATTTTGATCTAAATGTGCAAATTGTCCAAACGGATCATCAAGGTAGATGGATTATTTTTAATATGTTATTGGACAATAAACAGATATGGCTTATTAACCTATACGGTCCGAATAATGATGATCCAAGCTTCTTTGAAAATATATATAAGAATTTATCAACTCTACAAGCAACACTAGAATCTATTATTATGGTGGAAGATTTTAATACGGTCTTAAATACCTCTATGGACCGGAAAGGAAATCACAGTACAAACTATCACCCTCAGGCACTTAAGGAAATCATGAATGTCATAGATATATTGGAATTAGTGGATATATGGAGACTTAAATGCCCTGACCTAGTGAGATACACATGGCGGAGGCTTAATCAAGCTAGTCATCTTGACTACTTTCTTATGTCATTCTCTCTGGCACCAAAAGTTTAAAAAGTGTTGATAGGGGACAGAATGCGGTCGGATCATCACATAATTGGCATATATATTACTCTTACAGAATTTCCACGTGGGCGAGGATATTGGAAATTTAATCAAAGCTTACTAGGTGATACACTTTTTAGAACTAGGACAGAAGAATTTATAACTGACATTTTCAGACATAACATAGGTACAGCAGATCCCCTTATTGCATGGGACACATTTAAATGTGCCTTTTAGAGGCCATGCAGTTCAGTACTCATTTATAAAACAAAAGCAATTTAGATCAAGAGTCCATATTAACAAAGGAAATTGAAGGACTAACAGTACAGTTAGATAGCAATAAAAACTGTACCATAGAGGCACAGAATAAGTTTGAGGAAAAACAAAAATAAATGGAGGAACTTATTCAAGAAATATCCAGTGTAATATATTATAAAAATAAAGCGAACTGCATGGAATATGGGGGAAAATGCACCAAATTCTTTTTCAATCTTCAATATAGAAATGCTACCAATTTCTTTTATTGAAACTTGTTACAAATGATGGAGTCACGCATGATTCACCGAATGATATTTTGAAAGAGGGAGTAAAGTACTTGAAGAATATGTTTTTGTTTAAGTCTCCTCCATCTCCACTAACTGAAACTAATTGTATGGATTTTTTTCCTAATAATAATGTAAAATTAACATCTGTACAGAAAGACTCATGTGAAGGCCAAATTGCAGAGGAGGAACTTCTTGATGCAATTAAAGCCTTTAAGGCCGGGAAAACTCCAGGGCTGGATGGCATACCAGCGGAAGTATACAACACTTTTTTTGATATACTCAGAGGACCATTATTAGCATGTTTTAACCACTCCTATATAAATGGTAGATTATCAGACACGCAACAAGAAGGTCTGATATCATTATTACTGAAACAGGACCCAAGTGGTATATATAAAGATCCAGTCCATTTGTAGAATAGTAAATAATGGCTAGATCTCAGAAAGTTTAAAAATATCTAGAGGAGTAAAACAAGGTTGTCCACTATCGGCATATCTATTTATTATTGCCATCGAAATGTTTGCTGCTGAAATTAGATCAAACAATAATATTAAGGGATTAGAAATCTGTGGCTTAAAAACGAAGGTGTCATTGTACGCTGATGATTCATGTTTTCTTTTAAAACCACAATTAGAATCTCTCCACGGCCTCATAGAGGATCTAGATACTTTTGCTATCCTCTCTGGATTAAAACCAAATTTTGATATTACATATTGGATCACAAAAAAAATGCAAATTTTACATTACCGTGTAGTTTACCAATTAAATTGTCTGCGGAGATGTGGACATACTTGGTATACAAATCCCAAAAGAAAGAAATGATCTCACTCCAATACATTTTTATAGAAAGTAAGCAAAAATAGATAAGATCTTGCAACCATGGAAAGGAAAATACCTGTCTATTTGTGGAAAAATCACCCTGATTAACTCTTTAGTCATATCACAGTTTACCTATTTGCTTATGGTTTTGCCTACACATAGTGACCTGCTTTTTAAATTATATGAACAAAAAATATTCAATTTTATTTGGAATGGCAAGCCAGACAAAATTAAAAGGACCTATTTATATAACGAATATGAATTCGGAGGGCAGAAATGATTAAATATTCAAGCATTAGACGTCTCACTAAAGGCACCAGTCATACAAAAGTTATACTTAAATCCAAACTGGTTCTCTAGTAAATTGGTAGGAATGTCTCATCCTATGTTCAAGAATGACCCTTTTCCCTTTATTCAGATTACACCTGCTCACTTTCGGTTGTTTGAAAAGGAAATAATCTCCAAAATATATTTATTTTTTAAACAAGCCTTAGAAAGTTGGTTGCAATTTCAGTTTAATCTACCTGAAAAGACAGAACAAATAATACAACAAATTGTGGTTAAACTCAAATATACTAATTGATTTAAAAAACGTATTTTTCGAATACATTTAAAAAAAGGTATAATTTTTGTGAATGATATCATAAATAGGACTGGTGGAGTTATGTCACTATGCAGCTAACACAGACATATGGAAATGTCTGCCCTACCCAAAATTCCAACCAATTAATTGCAGCATTACAACAAAAATGGAAGAGGCAAGTAGAAGGGGAAAAAAGTAAGGAACTTGTATGTTGGCCCTGTTTTAAAGAACATAAAAGGTTAAAGAAAAGTGTGATAAATAAAAACATATACCAATTTCATTTTAGGACCAAAAAACTGACAGCTGTGCCATATAAATTGCAAAATAGTTGGGAAGAGATTTTCGATGTACCCATTCCATGGCACATGGTTTATGAATTGATACGCAAAGCAACGCCGGATTCAAAACTTCGATTTTTTCAATTTAAATTACTATACAAAATTCCTGCAACCAATAGAATGTTATATATATGGGGGATACAATCTTCCCAGCTCTGCAGATTTGGCTGTGAGGAGGCAGAGTCATTAGATCATTTATTTCGGTATTGTCCATATGTAGCTCGTTTTTGGTCACAGGTCCAGGAATGGCTGAAGAATTGCAACATTTGCCTAGAACTCACGCTGCAGATAGCAATACTGGGTGATTTGAAAAGCCATAGTCAATCAATGAATAATATAATTATTATTTTAGCAAAATAAAATATTTGTAATTTACAATCTGTAGAAACTATGAGAATAGAAAGGTTCAGTACTTTTGTGAACCATCACAGCACAGTTGAAAAATTTATGGCAAATAGAAATCCAAAATGGAGGATGTTGAGAGATAGATGGGAGGGGTTGAATGGAGCTGAAGGGTGGGACTAATAACAAGATAACCAATGTAAAACATACGGGGTCTGTAAAATGTATATAGGTTCAGAAATTGTGTGAAATAGCACAGTTACAAATAGAAATCAAACTGGATGGACATCAGAAATAGAGGAAGGACTTAAAACAAACAAAATATAACTAATGTAAAATAGATTGTGTCTGTAAAATGTGTATAAGATGTATAAACTGAAGGTAGAAGCCTAAGTATTTATTAGTTTACTCCAATTGGGGGAAGGGTGGTAGGGTTTGCGGGGAATAATAAAGGTATATTCTTTAAAAAGTATGTCTATATAGGTATGTGTATGTATATACAGTATGTGTATATGTATGCATATGTGTATGTATATGGATATATATATATTTACCCCCAAATATATAGGGGATTGGAAATGATGCAGACAATTACATTGATGGAAGCAACAATCTTTCCGCAATATTAATCTGATCCCCAAAAATAAAAATAATAATAATTTTAAAAAATTTAAAAGATTAACATCTTTTGACCTCACATGTGAATTACAGTGAGCGCTGTTTCGGTGTTGCTAGTAGGTTACGTTGTTGCTTAGTTGTTGTGGACTGGATGGCGGATGGGCGTAAACATCTGCCTCTGATTTCAAAGTTTGCAACTTCAAATTCAGCGAAAGTCATTTCTTACATTTTGGTTTTAAGCCTATCCCAAACCTTATCCCTTACCTTAACCATTCGGAGTTAATGCCTGACCTTAAGATTTCTGAGTTAATGCCTAAACTCATACAGTATGTGAAAAACTTACATGTGGAAGCTTTTCACATTTGAAACTTGTGATTGTTTTTCACATGTGAAATTGCAAGTTCACATGTGAAAATAAAAATCTAATTTGCAGTTTCATGTATAAGAAACCAATGATTGCAAACTAAGTAAATGTAAACAAACACGGTATAGCCTAAAAACATGGTTAAAACTATAATTTTGTTATAATGGATGGTCAGTCCTTCCATCCAAAGCGTAGTCTATGAATTTGAGAGTGGTTGCATTTCTCCAGCCCCATCCCTCAGCTAAACTTCTGAAGTCGAGAACAAAATTCTTAGTAATGCAAACATAAATAATGATATTGAAAGCAAAACATATAAACCCAAAAGCACTGATAGAAAAACAAAATATTACATGGAAATCATTTTTTAACGTGAGAGCAAATGAATTTGTGCAAAAAAAGGTTTCAGTGACATTTGTTTTATAATAACGCAATAAAACGCCTCCCTCTTTCCTGCAATTTTCCATATCTTTTATTATGTTACTCTGGCCTATGCTTTTATTATGTTACCCTGGGCTATGCTTTTATTATGTTACCCTGGCCTATGCTTTTATTATGTTACCCTGGCCTATGCTTTTATTATGTTACCCTGGCCTATGCTTTTATTATGTTACCCTGGCCTATGCTTTTATTATGTTACCCTGGCCTATGCTTTTATTATGTTACCCTGGGCTATGCTTTTATTATGTTACCCTGGCCTATGCTTTTATTATGTTACCCTGGCCTATGCTTTTATTATGTTACCCTGGCCTATGCTTTTATTATGTTACCCTGGCCTATGCTTTTATTATGTTACCCTGGCCTATGCTTTTATTATGTTACCCTGGGCTATGCTTTTATTATGTTACTCTGGCTTATGCTTTTATTATGTTACCCTGGCCTATGCTTTTATTATGTTACCCTGGCCTATGCTTTTATTATGTTACCCTGGCCTATGCTTTTATTATGTTACCCTGGCCTATGCTTTTATTATGTTACCCTGGCCTATGCTTTTATTATGTTACCCTGGGCTATGCTTTTATTATGTTACCCTGGCCTATGCTTTTATTATGTTACCCTGGCCTATGCTTTTATTATGTTACCCTGGCCTATGCTTTTGTTATGTTACCCTGGCCTATGCTTTTGTTGCCTCTGAAGCTAAGCAGGGTTGGTCCTGGTTGGTTCCTGGATGGGAGATCAGATGTAGCTCGAAGTGGTGAAAAATAAACGGGTGGGAAAAACAATTCACATGTGGGGATTTTTCTTTTTACAAGGGAAAACACATATGAAACAGTATCTAAAAACCACGTGTCTGACTCGTGAACATATCATGTGAAAAAAATGAACTTTTTCAATGTCATTTTTTTGTAAGGGTAGCGCTGTGTGTTGGTGTTTTATTGTGAAGAGTGTGAGGAGGCGGTAATGGAAGGCAGCAGTTTGGGAGCACACTCTGTCTCTCTTTTTCCATTCTCTCTCTCTCTCTCTCTCTCTCTCTCACTCTCTCTCTCTCTCTCTCTCTCTCTCTCTCTCTCTCATTTCTCTCTCCATTTTCTCTCTCTCTCTCTCTCCGAGTGGGTCAGTACAGCCCCTCACCTGGAATGTTAGAGTCCTGGCAGACTGGGAGTTCGGCCAATCTATCACCATGGTTACCAACACAGAGCTAAAAATAACCTGGCCTTATAATGATCACATGGTTCCTCTGGGAAAGTGTGCGTGTGTGTTTGAGAGAGGAAGAAGTTGCTCACACACACACACACACACACACACACACACACACACACACACACACACACACACACACACACACACACACACACACACACACACACACACACACACACACACACACACACACACACACACACACACTGAATCTGAAAATCTGAATCGGAGAGAGAGGGTACGGGATGGGTAAGAGACACTCTCTAACTTTACATATGTAGAGAGCCACAGCTGAGCTCAGCATGGACAGAGACAGTGAGAGAGGGATAGCAGGAGAGATAGAGAGAGGGAGAGATATACAATAAATATATACAAGAAAATACAATTTTTCCCAAATACACAGTGTCTAAACTCTGGTGTCCAAAAACCCAGTGCGCCCTGCCCTAGACCTTCTGTCTGAGAACCAACTAGGGTCACCCAGCCACATAATAATACACATAGGCACAAACGACCTGAGAACACAGCAGGAAAGGGTGACCACAGCACTCAAGGGAGTGATTGAAAAAGCTTCTTCTACTTTCCCCAATGCACAAGTGGTTATCTCCACAATGCTACCACGAAAAGACTTCCACGCTGCCACCATACAGCGGGTAAAGGCAAGTATTTCCAATGACTGTGCCTCAAAAGCAAATGTCTACCTGGCCCACCACTCCACCCTGGACTTGAACAGCCTTTACGACCAGGTCCACCTATACAAGGCAGCAGTGCACACCTTCGCCCAGACCCTAAAGGACAACGCCCTCAACTGCAGCTCCAACGCCTCACACAGGAGCAACAGATCAACAGACACCCCGCCCAGACCAGCGAGACACTCTCCCAGACCTGCGGGACCCCCCCCCAGGGCCCATGCTGAGAGGACCTATATCCAGACCACAGCACCGCCAGCCATATCCACACCCCCACCCCAACCAATCAACACCCCCCCCAAGTCAACCATGCCCCCACCCCACTTAGGCCTCCTCAGATCAGACCTATGCCCTCCTGTGGCAACCTAAATGCCAGAACTGGACAAGAACCTGACACCCTCAGCACACAGGGGGACAAACACCTACCTGGAGGTGACAGCATTCCCTCACCCGTATGCCCACCTAGGCACAACTACGACAATATAACCAACAAAAATGGGTCACAACTCCTGCAGCTCTGTCACACACTGGGTATGTACGTAGTCAATGGCAGGCTTCGAGGAGACTCCTACGGTTGGTACACCTATAGCTCATCTCTTGGCAGTAGTACTGTAGACTACTTTATCACTGACCTCAACCCAGAGTCTCTCAGAGCGTTCACAGTCAGCCTATTAACACCCCTATCAGATCACAGAAAAATCACAGTCTACTTAAACAGAGCAATACTCGATCACGAGGCATCAAAGCCCAAAAAACTGAATAATATTAAGAAATTCTATAGATAGAAGGAAAGTACTGTGGAAACCTACCAAAAAACAATTAGGCAACAACAAATTCAATCCCTTTTTGACAACTTCCTGGACAAAACGTTTCACTGTAATATTGAAGGTGTAAACTTGGCAGTAGAAAACCTAAACAGTATATTTGACCTCTCAGCTTTCCTATAAAATCAAAAGAATTCAAACAGAAAAACAAATAAAATGAACAACAATGACAAATGGTTTGATGAAGAATGGAAAAACCGAAGAAAGAAATTGAGAAATCTATCCATCCAAAAACATAGAGACCCAGAAAACCTGAGTCTACGCCTCCACTATGGTGAATTACAAAAACAATACAGAAATACACTACGGAAAAAGAAGGAACAGCACGTCAGAAATGAGCTCAATGTAATTGAAGAATCCATAGACTCGAACCACTTCTGGGAAAATTGGAAAACACTAAACAAACAACAACAACACAAAGAGTTATCTATCCAAAACGAAGATGTATGGGTAAACCACTTCTCCAATCTTTTTGGCCCTATAACAAAGAACAAACAGCAAAAACATATATATGATCAAATACAAATCTTAGAATCAACTATTAAAGACTACAATAATCCACTGGATTCTCCAATTACATTGAATGAACTAAAGGACAAAATACAAACCCTCCAGCCCAAAAAGGCCTGTGGTGTTGATGGTATCCTCGATGAAATGATAAATATACACACCACAAATTCCAATTGGCTATACTTAAACTATTTAACATCATCCTTAGCTCTGGCATATTCCCAAATATTTAGAACCAGGGACTGATCGCCCCAATCCACAAAAGTGCAGACAAATTTGACCTCAATAACTACTGTGAGATATGCGTCAACAGCAACCGTGGGAAAATTCTCTGCATTATCATTAACAGCCCACTCAGTGAAAACAATGTACTGAGCAAATGTCAAATTGGATTTTTACCAAATTACCATACGACAGACCACGTATTCACCCTGCACACCCTAATTGACAAACAAACAAACCAAAACAAAGGCAAAGTCTTCTCATGCTTTGTTGATTTCATTTGACTCAATTTGGCTATACAAGTGGTGTTGGGGGAAAAACATTATAAAATCCATGTACACAAACAACAAGTGTGCAGTTAAAATTGGCAAAAAACACACACATTTATTTCCACGGGGTCTCGGGATGAGACTGGGATGCAGCTTAAGCCCCACCCTCTTCAACATATATCAACAAATTGGGGAGGGCACTAGAACAGTCTGCAGCACCCGGCCTCACCCCAGCACCTGGCCTCACCGTGCATCTACACCTGAATTGCTTGCTGTTTGGGGTTTTAGGCTGGGTTTCTGTACAGCACTTTGTGACATCGGCTGATGTAAAAAGGGCTTTATAAATAAATGTGATACTTGAATCTAAAGTCAAATGTCTACTGTTTGCTGATGATCTGGTGCTTCTGTCCCCAACCAAGGAGGGCCTACAGCAGCACCTAGATCTTCTTCTTCACAGATCTGGCTAAAAATACTTGAATCAGTTCTAGAACCCATTGCCCTTTATGGTTGTGAGGTCTGGGGTCCGCTCACCAACCAAGAATTCACAAAATGGGACAAACCCCAAATTGAGACTCTGCTTGCAGAATTCTGCAAAAATATCCTGTGTGTACAGCGTAAAACACCAAATAGTGCATGCAGAGCAGAATTAGGCTGATAGCCGCTAATGATCAAAATCCAGAAAAGAGCCGTTCAATTCTACAACCACCTAAAAGGAAGCAATTCCCAAACCTTCCATAACAAAGCCATCACCTACAGAGAGATGAACCTAGAGAAGAGTCCCCTAAGCAAGCTATTCCTGGGGCTCTGTTCACAAACATAAAAAGACCCCACAGAGCCCCAGGACAGCAACACAATTAGACCCAACCAAATTTTACATTTACATTTAAGTCATTTAGCAGACGCTCTTATCCAGAGCGACTTACAAATTGGAGAAAACAAAAAGATAATTACTTGACACATTGGAAAGAATTAACAAAAAAAACTGAGCAAACTAGAATGCTATTTGGCCCTAAACAGAGAGTACACAGTGGGAGAAAACCTGACCACTGTGACTGACCCAAACTTAAGGAAAGCTTTGACTATGTACAGACTCAGTGAGCATAGCCTTGGTATTGAAAGAGGCCGCCGTAGGCAGACCTGGCTCTCAAGAGAAGACAGGCTATGTGCACACTGCCCACAAAATTAGGTGGAAACTGAGATACACTTCCTAACCTCCTGCCAAATGTATGACCATATTAGAGACACATATTTCCCTCAGATTACACAGATCCAAAAATAATTAAAAAACAAACCCAATTTTTATCAACTCCCATATCTACTGGTTGAAATACCACAGTGTGCCATCACAGCAGCAAGATTTGTGGCCTGTGCCACAACAAAAGGGCAACCAGTGAAGAACAAACACCATTGTAAGTACAACCCATATTTATGTTTATTGATTTTCCATTTTGTACTTTAACTATTTGCACATAATATGACATTTAAATAGTCTTTATTATTTTGGAACCTTTGTGAGTGTAATGTTTACTGTAACTTTTTATTGTTTATTTCACTTTTGTTTATTATCTACTTCACTTGTTTTGGCAATGTTAACATATGTTTCCCATGCCAATAAAGCCCTTAAATTGAATTAAAATTGAAATTGAGAGAGGGAGATAGTTGAAGAGAGAGGAGAGCAGGAGAGTGAGGTGAAAAGATGATAAGAAGAGTCTCTGCCTCACCAGCTCTGACACGTACAGATAGGCCTGTATGTACTTGAACTCCTTTTACAGATCTGCTGCAGAGGCAGGAGTGTGTTGTGTGTGTATGTGTGTGTGTATGTGTGTGTGTGTGTGTGTGTGTGTGTGTGTGTGTGTGTGTGTGTGTGTGTGTGTGTGTGTGTGTGTGTGTGTGTGTGTGTGTGTGTGTGTGTGTGTGTGTGTGTGTGTGTGTGTGTGTGTGTGTGTGTGTGTGTGTAGCAGGTCAAAGAGGAGATGTAGCGAGCAGTCAATTACAGACAGCGTTTCACCAATGATGTCAGAGAAGCAGATTGCTGCTGTCTGTCTCTCGCCCTCTCGCCCTCTCGCTCACTCTCTCTCTCTCTTGCTCTCTCTCTGTCTCTCTCTTTCTCTCTCTCTCTCTCTCTCTTTCTCTCTCTCTCACTCTCTCTCTCTCTCTTGCTCTCTCTCTGTCTCTCTCTTTCTCTCTCTTTCTCTCTCTCTCTCTCTCTCTCTCTCTCTTGCTCTCTCTCTGTCTCTCTCTTTCTCTCTCTTTCTCTCTCTCTCAGCGGTATGTGAGCGAGAGACATTGGGGTGTTTTGTCAGACAGAATGCAGCAGAAAGGAGGTGAAGGTTTATTTCTTCCTAAAAGGTGTATTTTTCTCTTGTCAACAGCCGTGCTACCAGCTTCCCCTTGACTCCCCCCCTCCCTCCCTCCCTCACTTCCTCCCTCTCTCCTTCATTTTCATTCCCTGGTTCTCAGAATCTCAGCCTCATCCTTTACCCTCCCCCTCTCTCTCTTTCTATCTTTCACACTCTCGCTCTCCCTTTCCCTCTCTCTCTCTCTCGTTCTCTCTCTCTTTCTCTCTCTCTCTTTATCTCTCTGTCTCTATTTGATGCTGAACAGAGGACTGATTGGGCTATTCTGAGCTGAACAGTGAGTTGTATTGCAGTAGTATTACTGTAATCAACATCTGGAATTAGTTCAAAACAACACACCCACACACACACACACACACACACACACACACACACACACACACACACACACACACACACACACACACACACACACACACACACACACACACACACACACACACACACACACACACACAGGCCCCACCCCTGACCTGGATATGCATCTCATTTGCATCTCATTATAAATAATGGAATTGAACTCTGTCTGGAGTGATGATGAGGATGGAAGGGAGGATGAAGACTTTGTGATCAGTCATATCCCCTGTGGTACAAGCCAGTATTCGATGTCCATCCATGTCTGCAGAGGTCGGGAGATGACGTGGAAACCGGCCAGTAGGGCCGCAGTAAGCGCTGTTACCTTCAAGTAGGTTTTGGTTTTTGCTTCGGTTAATTATCTGCCTCTGATTCCAAAGGTTGCAAGTTCGAATCCAGTGATAAACAGTTGTTTTTGAGATTTTTGTTTGTGACACACCGCCCCAGACCATGACAGACCCCCCACCTCCAAATCGATCCCGCTCCAGAGTACAGGCCTCGGTGTAACGCTCATTCCTTTGACGATAAACGCAAATCCGACCATCACCCCTGGTGAGACAAAACCGTGACTCGTCAGTGAAGAGCACTTTTTGCCAGTCCTGTCTGGTCCAGCGACGGTGGGTTTGTGCCGATAGGCAACATTGTTGCCAGTGATGTCTGGTGAGGACCTGCCTTACAACAGGCCTACAAGCCCTCAGTCCAGCCTCTCTCAGCCTATTGCGGACAGTCTGAGCACTGATGGAGGGATTGTGCGTTCCTGGTGTAACTCGGGCAGTTGTTGTTGCCATCCTGTACCTGTCCCCCAGGTGTGATGTTCGGATGTACCGATCCTGTGCAGGTGTTGTTACACGTGGTCTGCCACTGCGAGGACGATCAGCTGTCCGTCCTGTCTCCCTGTAGCGCTGTCTTAGGTGTCTCACAGTATGGACATTGCAATTTTTTGCTCTGGCCACATCTGCAGTCCTCATGCCTCCTTGCAGTATGCCTAAAGCACGTTCACGCAGATTATCAGGAACATTGGGCATCTTTCTTTTGGTGTTTTCCAGAGTCAGTAGATAGGCCTCTTCAGTGTCCTAAGTTTTCATAACTGTGACCTTAATTGCCTACCGTCTGTAAGCTGTTAGTGTCTTAACGACCGTTCCACAGGTGCATGTTCATTAATTGTTGGGAAGCATGGGAAACAGTGTTTAAACCCTTTACAATGAAGATCTGTGAAGTTATTTGGATTTTTACAAATTATCTTTGAAAGACAGGGTCCTGAAAAAAGGGACGTTTCTTTTTTTGCTGAGTTTAGTTGTCGTGATAGCAGTTACTTGTGAGTGTGTGCAGACACACACCAACATGTTTGAAATCCTTGTATTGTGTCTCTCCCCTCTGCTGCCTGCTGCATTATAGCTGAAAGGAAGAAGCTTTTCAATTAGGCTTCCATCTCCCTGTATGCATTTATTCTGACGTGTGTTTGTGTTCTTATGTTCTTATTTGGTCACCTTTCTCATTTCACACTTGTTATGTTACCATATAAGAGGCAGACTTCTGGAGAAGAGTCCTGAGAATGGGTGTATGTCATTAATAGCGTGGGGCATATTGTGTGTGTCGCCGCATGTGTTTGATGTCTAGTGTGTGTGTGTATGCTTGTGTGTCGCTAGGGATGTGTGTGGAAGTGGGGGGGGGGGGGGGGGGCAGAGATCGGAGCAAGATAGCTGGGAGGAGGTTTGAGACGTGAAGGGAATTACTAGGAGAATTCTTGGTGTGGGGTGGGGGGGGGGGGGGGGGGGCGGGGGTGTGTGGTGTGGTGTCAGTTTTGGGGCAATAGTAGGGTGGGGGTTGAAGTTAAGGTGTGTGTGTGTGTGTATATTATTATATGGCGGGTGTTATTATGCATTGAGATGAGTGTGTTGTCAGTGTGCTGTGAGTCATCAGCTGAACATCCTCAGATTCTGGTCTCAACCTCGTTATCACAGCTTGGAGAGATGAGCCTCAGACAGTCGCTATGCCAACACACCTCATCTAATCTCATCTCATAACCAAATGAGAAAATAGCACATCTTCTATAGTAGCTCATTGTAGTCCCCCTGTAGGCCCAGTACTGTATGTTTCCTCTGGGAGTTATGCAGTCATTTCCTACTGGGGTCTCTCATCTGTCTGGTCTAACAATGTATTGTTGTTGTAGATAGAAGTGTAGTAACATACACTTCTATCTGCATTGTCCCTGCAGTCTAGAGTAGAATGTTGTACTCAATTAGTCATTGCGTTGTGGTGTTGTAGGCTAGTCTAGGTAGGATAATTGTGTTGTACCTAAACAAGATCAATAGGGGAGCACCACAATGATGCACCTGGCCTCTCCGCTGCCGATCAGCTATATTTGTTCTTCTGGATTCATATAGAAAATGAGTGCAGCTTTGAATGATTTTATGTGTGGTATGATTGATTGATTGATTGACTGCTAGATCCCCTATTGCAGATCTGGACAAACGATCCATCTGGATGAACAAACCACCTACCAACATTCTCACCATGAATGGTGGATAGAGGGCTGGATAGACAGTTAGACTGGCAGACTACACAGAGTGTGCAAAACATTGGGAACACCTGCTCTTTCCATGACATAGACTGACCAGGTGAATCTAGGTGAAAGCTATGATCCCTTATGATGTCACTTGTTAAATCCACTTCAATCTGTGTAGATGAAGGGGAGGAGAAGGGTTAAAGAAGGATTTTTAAGCCTTGAGAAAACATTGCAGGCTGGTGGTGCCATGATGGTGTGGGTTGTGTTTTCATGGCACACATTGAGCCCCTTGATGAAAGTGGAGCAATGTTTGAACGCCACAGGATATCTGAACATTTTTGCCCATCAGGTGCATCCCTTCACGGCAGCAGTGTATCCATCATTTTTTTCCAGCAGGATAAAGCCCCATGCCACAAAGCTAGGATTATCCAGGAATTGTTCCAAAAACATGACAGTGAATTCAGCTTACTGCTGTGGCCTGCCCAGTCACCAGATCTCAATCCAATTGACCATCTGTGGGATGAGATGGAACGAGCTATTCAGAGTAGAGATCCACTACCAGCCAACTTGACACAACTGTGGGAAGCATTGGAGTAAGCATGGGCCAGCATCCCTGTGGAACGATTTAGATACCTTGTAGAGTACATGCCCCGAATAATTGGGGCTGTTCTGTAGGCGAAAGGGGTGATAATGTGTTCCGAATGTTTTGTACAGTTAGTGTATATTTACCTGTGGTATAGTAACAGTAAGCATGTATTTGTATTTGTTATGGATCCCCATTAGTTCCTGCCAAGGCAGCAGCTACTCCTCCTGGGGTTTATTATGGATCCCCATTAGTTCCTGCCAAGGCAGCAGCTACTCTTCCTGGGGTTTATTATGGATCCCCATTAGTTCCTGCCAAGGCAGCAGCTACTCTTCCTGGGGTTTATTATGGATCCCCATTAGTTCCTGCCAAGGCAGCAGCTACTCTTCCTGGGGTCCAGCAACATTAAGGCAGTTATACAATTTAAAAACATTACAATACATGCGGAAAAGCGTAGTGCATAAGAGAAGTACCAAAACACTTGGATATAGGGGAGGCGCTTGCAAGCAGATGAGGAAATGTGGCTAGGATGGAATAAATGATATAGTAAAACTTGCAGGAGAGTGAATGTAAACCAGGGAAAAAACACACTATCCTCCCCTGTGCCCAATAAAAAGAACACACATACCTCCCCAAAGCAAAAAAACATTTTGGACAACCCTCCCCTATTTTGGGCCACCCCAGTAAATGTCGAACTGTCCCAAAATAGAGTTGACATTATTCCATATTCTACCTGACAGACAATCATATCTGGTATATACAAAGCATTGTGTCTTTTTCCCTCCTGAACAAACCATTGCTGATAGGCCAAAAGCTAACACATGATGTTGATACCGTGTGTGTGTGTGTGTGTGTGTGTGTGTGTGTGTGTGTGTGTGTGTGTGTGTGTGTGTGTGTGTGTGTGTGTGTGTGTGTGTGTGTGTGTGTGTGTGTGTGTGTGTGTGTGTGTGTGTGTGTGTGTGTGTGTGTGTGATGATGATGAAACCAGAGATGGCATTTAACGAAAGAGCATATCTAATCAATCTCACTAATGAAACTACTGTCCTCTATGTTCCCTCTCTCTCTGCTCGCTCTCTCTATCTGCTCCCTCTCTCTCTGCTCCCTCTCTCTCTGCTCCCTCTCTCTATCTGTTCCCTCTATGTTCCCTCTCTCTCTGCTCCCTCTCTCTCTGCTCCCTCTCTCTATCTGTTCTCTCTCTCTTCGCCATATCTATCTGCTCCCTCTCTCTCTGCTCCCTCTCTCTATCTGTTCTCTATCTCTTCGCCATCTCTCTCTGTTCCCTCTCTCTCTGTTCCCTCTCTCTCTGTTCCCTCTATGTTCCCTCTCTCTCTGCTCCCTCTCTCTCTGCTCCCTCTCACTGCTCCCTCTTCTTTTCTCTCTCTCTCACTTCTCCCTCTTTCTCCACTCTTTACCCCTCTCTTTCTCTCTCTGCTCCCTCTCTGTTTCTGCTCCATCTCCTTCTCTCACTTACCCTCTTGCTCTCCCTCTTCCCCTCCCCCCGTCTCCCTCTCTCTCTACCCCCATAGCTCACTCTCTCCCTCTCTCTCTGAAGTCAAGAGAAGTCTCTCACTGGCCCTGTTTTGTGGTAATCAAATATCTGAGGGTTTAATTGATCAAATTACACAAAAGCTGGTCACCCAATGAAAGAAAGGAGAAATGAAGGAAATAGGGGAGGTATGAAGGAAGGAAGGGAAAAAGTAGGGAACAGGGCCTTGTCTGTGGCTCCAACCGTGTCAAACCAACACACCAGTATTGTGCTAGAAAGGATCTGTTTTAATGATGGGGTTTCAGCTCCATGGCTGGATCCTCCATCTGAACAGAATCCCCTCAGAAAAGATGTGGGATTGACCCAGTTAGGGTGAGAATGGGTAGGTATTGTACTGTGTGTGTGTGTGTGTGTGTGTGTGTGTGTGTGTGTGTGTGTGTGTGTGTGTGTGTGTGTGTGTGTGTGTGTGTGTGTGTGTGTGTGTGTGTGTGTGTGTGTGTGTGTGTGTGTGTGTGTGTATATGCATGTGCAGGGAGATCGCTCTAGTTTGAAGTAGAAGTTCTTCAAACTAGAGCTGGAGGGGTGCTTGAAGTGGGTTTAACAGTGGCTTGGTGCACCAGAGATACAGTACACTGACAGTACTTGTGTGTTTACACAATAGGTATAAAGTAAGAGTGCTGTAGTCTGTGTATGTATATTCGGAACTGTAACGTGTTGCTACAGATTCAACAGTTAAATCCTAAGACTTGGTGCACAAAAGAGCTCTGGTCTGGTGGAAGAGAGAGGCTGAGCATTGCCCTGGGGTTCTCTCTGTGTGTCTGTAGGCCTGAGGGTGTTCGTGTGTGTTGTGTGTGTTGTGTGTGTGTGTGTGTGTGTTGTGTTGTGTGTGTGCGTGTCTGTTTGTGTAGATCTGGAGGTTTTAAGGTGTGTTGGACAGAGACCCTGCCGAGTGGCTTTGTAGAGAAAAATGTTCCCCTCAGCAATGTCGCTATCCCTCTCTCGCTCTCTTTCTCTCTTTCTCTCTCTCTCTCTCTCTCTCTCTCTCTGTCTCTCTCTCTCTCTGTCTCTCTGTCTCTCTGTCTCGCTGTCTCGCTGTCTCGCTGTCTCGCTGTCTCTCTGTCTCTCTGTCTCTCTCTCTCTCTCTCTCTCTTTCTTTCTTTCTTTCTTTCTTTCTTTCTTTCTTTCTCTCTCTCTCTCTCTCTCTCTCTCTTTCTTTCTCTCTCTCTCTCTCTCTCTCTCTCTCTCTCTCTCTGTCTGTCTGTCTCGCTGTCTCTCTTTCTTTCTTTCTTTCTTTCTTTCTTTCTTTCTTTCTTTCTTTCTTTCTTTCTTTCTTTCTTTCTTTCTTTCTTTCTTTCTTTCTTTCTTTCTTTCTTTCTTTCTCTATTTCTTTCTTTCTTTCTTTCTTTCTCTCTCTCTCTCTCTCTCTCTCTCTCTCTCTCTCTCTCTCTCTCTCTCTCTCTCTCTCTCTCTCTCTCTCTCTCTCTCTCGCAGTGCATGCTGGGTGTTTTTGGAGTTTGAGTGTTTGGTGTGGAAAGCTCTATCCTAACTAACTTTCTTGATTCTTTTCTTTACATGTTATTTTCTATGGTGGAGGGTTAATGCAGTATTTGTTTTAGCGGTATCCAAAGTTTTTTTTCAAAGTTAGGGTGGAAGAGGACAGAGTAACTTTCCTGGGGTTTGGAAGGTGCGGTGTGCGCGATGGCTTCTCAGCCTAGCGCGGAGGAGACGCTGTCGATACAGCATGGATTCAGGTGTGTTCCTGAGAACGGAGTTAAGGTGGAGGAGGTTCTGCTCGCGGTCGGTGAACAGGTAGGAGCTGAGTTTATACATTCTGCTTCTAGAATGAACAAAGCTGTGGTTGTGTTCATGAAAAGGGCTAATTTGGTTGGTAGGCTAATTGCTAGCGGAATATTTGTAAGGGATGTGTTGGTGTCAATTTCACCTCTCTCTACCCCTTCAACAAGAGTTGTAGTGGCCAATTTGCCTCCGTTTATTACGGATGATCAAATTAGGAAAGAGCTGAGTCGTTTTGGTAAGTTTGCTAGCGGTTTCCGTGTACTATCAGCAGGTTTTCAGGCAGATGTCGTTAAGCACGTTCTTTTCACACAAAGGCCGTAGACAAGGTGAGGGTACAGGCGGCAGTGGGGGAAATCGAGGTCAAAGTGCAGGGGGTAAGGAGATGCAGACAGCAGAGGCTGGGCCTAGTCAGGCTAGAGATGGTGGTGTAGATGAGGCTGGGCCTAGTCAGGCTAGAGATGGTGGGGTAGCTGTAGCTGAGTTTAGTCAGGCTAGAGATGGTGGGGTAGTGGAGGCTGGGTCTAGTCAGGCTAGAGATGGTGGGGAAGCAGAGGCCGGGTCTAGTCAGGCTAGAGATGGTGGGGTAGCTGAGGCTGGGCCTAGTTATGCTATGGAGGGTGGTGTAAAGGGTGCTGGGTCTAGGCAGGATATGGATGGTGGTATAGAAGAGGCTGAGTCTAGTCAGGCTATGGATGGTGGGGTAGCTGAGGCTGGCCCTAGTCATGCTATGGAGGGTGGTGTAGATGATGCTGGACCTAGTCATGCTATGGAGGGTGGTGTAGATGATACTGGGTCTAGTCAGGTTATTCTAGTGGATGAGGAGAGTATAGTGGGGAAGTGTAAGAGATTAGGGGGGGAGGAGGAGGGTGTCAAGCGGAAAAGGAAAAAGGGTGTGGGCAAAGGCACCATGGAAATGTTGCCTGTTGCTGTGGGTGAGGCCCTAACCAGAGAGAAAGAGCAGGTGGTCAGGGTGGGAGATAGAGAAGAGGAGGAAAGTGAGTCTGAGGAAGAGGATGAGGAGTTATTTTTTTCAGACTCTTCTTCAATTGGCCCGGAGCTGACAGCCAGTCAACCAGAGGGGTCTAAGTACACGTTGAGAGAACTGACAAGGTTACTGAATGAGACTAAGGGGAAAAAAGTTAATCTTGAGGCTTTTTTTCCTGATCCTAGAAAGTTTGTAAGATCAGTACAACATGCTATGAGAAATGAGGGGCATGGTGTCCTCTCACCCAGGAAACGGTTTAGGTTGAGGAAGTGGGTCACAACAGTGCGTAAAGGTTTACCTTCAGACACTGTTTAAATGTTTAATTTCTTTCTGACACTGGGGCTTTTTGAGCTTTTCTATTGGTCTATTTCTCTGCTGGCTTTTCTCCCACTTCTTATGGAGACTCTTCGGGTAGGCTCGCTTAATATAAATGGCGCCAGAGATGCGGGAAAGAGGAGTGTGTTGGGTGAATATGTAAAACAAAAAAAGTACATGTGTTGTTTCTGCAGGAGACACATAGTGATGTGGTGAATGAAGTCGATTGGGGGCTCTGGTGGAAAGGGGCAAGTGTGTTGAGCCATGGGACAAATCTTAGTGCAGGGGTGGCAGTCCTTTTTGCACCGGGTCTGTCTGTAAAAATTTGCTCCTCAAAGGAGGTGTGTAAGGGCAGGTTGCTTGTTGTTAAAGCAGAAATTAACAGCATGGGCTTTGTTTTTATAAATGTGTATGCGCCTAACACAGGGAGAGAAAGAGGGGTTCTATTTGGGAGTCTTAGACAGGAACTCTCACAAGTAGCGCCTGAGGAGACGCTGGTGATCGGAGGTGACTGGAACTGTACAATGGATTTTACAAAAGACAGAAATGGGGAAGAGCCTCATTCAGTGTCAGTGGGAGTGTTAGGGGACATCATTAATCAGTTTGACCTAGTGGATGTTTGGAGAACTAAACATCCAAACACAAGACAGTATACATGGGTGAAGGTCTTTGGGGCTAGGGTGAGTGCAGCCCGACTTGATCGTTTTTACATGTCCAGGAATCAGAGCAATAGGCTGCTGGGCGCTACCATTCTCCCAGTGGGGTTTTCGGATCACCACATAACCATGGCTCGGCTGTCTATTTCACCAGGGCCCCGGCAGGCATCTTATTGGAAGTTCAATGTAAAGCTCTTACAAGATGCCACTTTTTGCTCAGGTTTCCAGACTTTTTGGGAAAGGTGGGGGCAGCGAAGAGAGGAGTATGAGTCTCTGAGTCAATGGTGGGATGTGGGGAAAGTGCAAATTTGGCTTTTCTGTCAACAGTACACAGCTCTCTCATCCTCAGAGGCTAGGAGAGTATTGGGGGAACTAGAGCGGTGTATTAGTGAGATGGAGGTAGAGATGGTGGGGCAAGGCAATGTAGGCCTCCAGGCTAATTTAGCCGAATTACGTAGGGACCTGGGCAGTTTTTTCCAGGTTAAAGCAAAGGGAGCACTTGTAAGAGCTAGGTTCTCCATGCTCAAGGAGATGGATGCTCCCAGCTCCTTCTTCTTTGGTTTGGAAAGACAGAGCAGTGAAGCCAAGGGTATGCATTGTTTACGGCTCTCTGATGGGCGGGTGACCTCTGTGGTGGGGGAGATGCGGGAGCGGACTGTGGAGTTTTATACTGAATTGTATAGGGCAGAAATGTGTGATCCTATGTGTGCTCAGGTCTTGTTCGCAGGACTCACTAAGCTCTCTCGGGCACAGAGGGATGAAATGGACATTCCTCTGTTGTCACATGAACTGGCAGAGGCCGTAACCCAGATGTCCCCCGGTCGTGCACCGGGGGTCGATGGACTCCCAGTGGAGTTTTACAAAAAATTCTGGGGAACAATTGGACAGGACTTCTTTTGCGTCTTGCGTGAATGCGTCGGGGTAGGAGAGTTGCCGATGAGCTGCCGTCGGGCGGCTCTGACTCTCCTGCCCAAAAAAGGGGACTTGTGTGAACTTAAGAACTGGAGGCCTGTGGCATTACTCTGTGCGGACTACAAGATTTTTGCCAAGGTCCTCTCTAACAGACTGAAGTCCCATCTGGACTCTATAATACACAAGGACCAGACATATTGTGTACCGGGACGCTCAATCACGGACAACTTGTTCTTGATTAGGGACATGTTGGACTTGTCGAGAGGTTCTAATGTGAATTTTGGACTGGTCTCTTTAGATCAAGAGAAGGCCTTTGATAGAGTGGATCATGAGTATCTGTTTAATGTGATGTCTGTGTTTGGGTTTGGGAAGAGTTTTTTGACCTGTGTGAAGCTGTTGTATGCTGGGGCGTCATGTATGGTTAAGGTGGGAGGGGGGCTCAGTAGGCCAGTCTGGGTGAGACGGGGCATTAGACAAGGATGCCCTCTATCTGGGCAGCTATACACACTAGCCATTGAGCCTTTTTTAGGACTGATACGCAGGAGACTGCAGGGAGTGTGCTGGACAGGCATGGGTGTGGTGACAGGAATAGCAGTCTCAGCATATGCAGATGATGTTTCTGTGATGGTCAGGGATGGGCAAGATATGCAGGAACTAGAGACCAGTCTGAAGGTGTACGAGGGAGCTTCATCAGCTAAGGTAAACTGGGGAAAAAGCAAAGCTCTGTTATGTGGGGCATGGGGGGATAGGGCTCCTCCTCTTCTTCCAGGGGGTTTGCAGTGGGGTTGTGAAGGGCTTAAAGTGTTGGGGGTGTACCTGGGCTCGGAGAGGTGGGTCAGGAAGAACTGGGAGGGGCTGTCACAGGCAGTGGTGTCAAGACTGGCCAGGTGGAGGTGGCTCCTATCTCAAGTGTCATATAGAGGGAGGGTGCTGATAATTAACAACCTGGTGGCATCTTCCTTGTGGCATAAACTGGCTGTCCTCAACCCCCCCGCCGGTCTGCTTGCAGACCTGCAACGCAAGCTGGTGGACTTCTTTTGGTCGGGACATCACTGGCTGAAGGCAGCAGTGTTGTACATGACCGTCCACGAAGGAGGACAGGGCCTGGTGGAACTGGAGAGCAGGATGGCTGCTTTCCGGCTAAAGGCGGTGCAGAGACTGCTGTACCATACTGATGTTGGCTGGAGGGAACCAGCATGCGCACTGCTGAGGAGAGCTGGCGGATTAGGGTTGGACCGGCAGCTGTTCCTCATGAAGCTGGAGAGGCTGAGTACAGCAGGTCTCTCAGAGTTTTACTCTGCGGTGCTGAGGACCTGGCAGCTATTAAGGCCCACACGAGAAGGGGGTGTGGAGCCTGGGCAGTGGGTGTGGGAGGAGCCTATTTTCCACAACCCAGCCATCCCTTTGAGATCGGTTCAGTCTGCCACCCTGCAGAGGCAACTGATGGCAGGGGGTGTACAAAGGCTAGGTGACCTGAGAATGCTGGGAGAGGAGGGGTGGAAAACCCCGGAGGTCTTGGCTCAACAAACAGGAATAACGTCTCTTAGGCTGCTGGAGAGATTCCTGGAGGAGGTCCAGGAGGCACTGTCTGAGCAGGTAAGGGGGGTGTTTGAGAGGCCAAAGGGAGAGGGGCCACCAATGTTTCCGCCACTGCAGGTGACGGCAGAGACTGGAGACTGGCAAGGGGGTCTGGAGGACTTGTTAGATTTTAACACTCCGAGCCTGGGGGAGTTTGAGGGGGTGGGAGGTAAAGCCCTCTACAACCTCTGCGTTAAGGTTAGGAACATTAGAAGCCTAACAGGAGTGAAGGCACATCAGTGGCAGGGGGTATGTGGGGTGGAGAGTATGGTGGGGTTTAGATGGAGGGCGCTCTACAAACCCCCAGTACCAAAGAGGTCAGGGGACCTCCAGTGGAGGGTTCTTCATGGAGCCCTGGCCACTAACAGCTGGTTGGCACGGGTTGATCCGGGAATTGGGCAGGGGTGTCCTTTCTGTCAAATGAAAGAAACTGTGATTCATGTGTTTTCTGTGTGCACCAGGTTAATGCCATTAATGTCTCTGTTGGAATGTCTGTGTGAGAGGTTGGGGGTGGTTTTTGCTGTTGGGATGTTTATAATGGGATACAGGTATTCGAGTAAGGAGAAAGCAAAATGTGTGTTGTTGAATTTTCTGTTTGCTCAGGCAAAGTTAGCTATTTGGCTAACAAGGAGAAACAGGGTCAAAGGTGGGGGGATAACAGACCCTTTACTACTGTTTAATGGGATGGTCTCTGCGCGCCTTAGGGTTGAGTTTGAGTTCTATAAAATGATAAAATGTGTGGAGATGTTTGAGGAGATATGGTGTGTTGGGGGGGCTGTCTGCATTGCTGGGGAAGATGTTTTGGATATACGGTTGTAGTAGTGGGTATTGTTTTTGTGTATGGTGAATTGTATCATGTGGGAGATGGGAAGGTGAGTATGGTACAGGTATGCAGTACAGGATATATTTTGTTTTTTTATTTTGGGGGGGGGGGTGGCGAGTTTGAAATGAAATGAGAATGCTTCAGTAAAGAAAGACAAAAAGTCAAAAAGTCTCTCTCTGTAACGTCAGGTGAATGATGGGTGTAGAGTCAGGCGCAGAGAGAGCAAAAGTATTACGGGGACAAAACGCTTTAATGTCCACAGCATAAAACAGGAACAGGTACAAAAAGGGTGACGCCAAAACACAGGCGCAAAACAACCCACAGACCACTGTTTAAATAAAGCTGGACAGCGAAAATCCCACAATCAAATAATCCACTCACGACGTAAAACATGAACACACAAAATAAGCCCGCACAAACACTAGCGGGCGAAACTAACCTAAATAGTACCCCTCCCAAAACCCCAACAAGAAACAGGTGAAAACAATTAGACAGACATAAACGAAAAGGAAAAAGGGATCGGTAGCAGCTAGTAGACCGGCGGCGACGACCGCCGAGTGCCACCCGAACGGGAAGGGGAGTCACCTTCGGTAATATTCGTGACACTCTCTCTCTCTCTCTCTCTCTCTCTCTCTCTCTCTCTCTCTCTCTCGCTGTCTCTCCCTCTCTCCTATGTGTTTTATTGTCCACCAGTCTCTGGCGCTGCCTGTCAGGCATAAAGCTGATCGCTCTGCGTTCAGAATGTAAAGTAGAACACATATCTGACACCACCGTCCACTGGGCGATGGTGCTGATTATAATACACAGGCAGAGCAGAAGTCTGGCTTTGTGCTGGATTTTAATAATATGTCCCAAGGCAAAGGGTGGCTACTTTGAAGAATCTCAAATATAAAATATATTTTGATTTGTTTAACACTTTTTTGGTTACTACATGATTCCTTATGTGTTATTTCATAGTGTTGATGTCTTCTATTATTCTACAATGTAGAAAATAGTAAAATTAAAGAAAAACCCTTGAATGAGTAGATTTGTCCGAACTTTTGACTGGTACTGTATGTGTGTGTTTTTGCGTGTGTATGTCTGTGTGTGTGTGTGTGTGTGTGTGTGTGTGCATGCCAGCTCGACCATACACAAGAGTGTAAAACCCCAATCAGGATTTCCATTTTCCCTTCATGCACTGTGGACCGTGCATTCTTGTGAGGAAGAAGACAGACAGAGTGAGACACTGTAGAACAACACAACACTGATTACACATAAATAGTATGTCATGTTAAAGGGATAGTCCACTCATAATACACCATCACAAAATTATAAACTCAATGATTTGTCCTTTTCCAAAAGACAGACTACTCTACTGTATAGCATGTTCTGAATAATCCCGTCTAGAAAGAGCTCCTTACTGTTCAGAATACATACTGTTAAGTGTTCTGAAAATCAACTGTAGAATTTGAGACAAATAAATGCAGAAAATGTGTTATTCGGTCGAGGAACTGAGCCGAAGGCGCAGAGAACGAGAAGATGGGAGAGATGAAAGGAGATGAAAGGAGAGAACGAGAAGATGGGAGAGATGAAAGGAGAGAAAGAGAAGATGGGAGAGATGAAAGGAGAGAACGAGAAGATGGGAGAGATGAAAGGAGAGAAAGGAGAGAACGAGAAGATGGGAGAGATGAAAGGAGAAAACGAGAAGATGGGAGCGATGAAAGAGAGAGAAAGGAGAGAAAGAGAAGATGGGAGAGATGAAAGGAGAGAAAGGAGAGCACGAGAAGATGGGAGAGATGAAAGGAGAGAAAGGAGAGAAAGAGAAGATGGGAGAGATGAAAGAGAGAGAAAGGAGAGAAAGAGAAGATGGGAGAGATGAAAGGAGAGAAAGGAGAGAAAGAGAAGATGGGAGAGATGAAAGAGAGAGAAAGGAGAGAAAGAGAAGATGGGAGAGATGAAAGAGAGAGAAAGGAAAGAACGAGAAGATGGGAGAGATGAAAGAGAGAGAAAGGAGAGAAAGGAGAGAAAGAGAAGATGGGAGAGATGAAAGAGAGAGAAAGGAGAGAAAGAGAAGATGGGAGAGATGAAAGAGAGAGAAAGGAGAGAAAGGAGAGAAAGAGAAGATGGGAGAGATGAAAGAGAGAGAAAGGAGAGAAAGAGAAGATGGGAGAGATGAAAGAGAGAGAAAGAGAAGATGGGAGAGATGAAAGGGAGAGACAGGAGAGAAAGAGTGTGAAGAGTTTGCATAAACACGGGGCAGAATGCTGATCAGGGACAATAAGAACCCTATAACAGATTCACCCTGCGGAGAGAGACGGGGGGAGGGGGATTTGGGGGTGGAGGAGACAGAGGAGGAGGGGTGGAGGAGAGGGAAGGAGGGGGAGGGGGGCATAGAGAAACGTCAGAGTGGATTTGACCAAGAAACGTACACACACAAACCAGGTCGCCTACGAGTCACAAGACTGTGTTAGCCCGCTAAACTAAAGCCTAGTCTCAAACTATACTCTGATTGAGCTGTACTCTCACGCAGAATATAGCTCATCCCTTTAGTGTGGTTCACCACACCACCTCCTCTAAATTCCCATAATGTTAGATACTGTCTGCTGATTCAGAAGTCTACAACACTAACCGTAGCAGACCAAGGCTGCATCCGGAATGGCACGCTATTCCCATTATAGTGCCCTTACTTTGACGACGGCCCATAGGGCTCCGGTCAAAAGTAGTGCACTCTACTGTATAGGGAATAGGGTGCCTTTTGGGACTCAGCCCAAACCGTCAGCCCCGTCCTGTCTGTCAAAATGTTAGCTGTGATGGTGCTCCTGCCTGCCTGGGGCTGGACACACAGACACACTGCCCTTAATATCCCCACTATAAGATCAGCCAGGGAGAGAGGGAGCGACAGAAGGACTGAGAGGAGGAGGGGAGAAATGAAATGACAGGAGCATAATGTAATTTCATTCAGTACCTAAATGAAGTGTGCTGTCAGCTTTATCTCTGAGCACCTCTCCCTCCTCTCTCCCCTCCCATCTACTTCTGTTTTAGATGATTGAGGTTCTAAGGTGATATTTCCCATGTACCTCTGGTGCAGGTTCTCCACCGCTACTTTTTCTCTCTCTCTCTCTCTCTCTCTCTCTCTCTCTCTCTCTCTCTCTCTCTCTCTCTCTCTCTCTCTCTCTCTCTCTCTCTCTCTCTCTCTCTCTCTCTCTCTCTCTCTCTCTCTCTCTCTCTCTCTCTCCCTCTCTCTCTCTCTCTCTCTCTCTCTCTCTCTCTCTCTCTCTCTCTCTCTCTTTGTCTCTTTCTCAACTCTGTAACAGAACCAACAGTGGGATCTGTGTGGACGCTACAGGGATTAACACTATGACGGCAGAGATAACTATGTTTGATCAACAGATACTCCTACAAGGGTTTCTATCATTACATATTAACAGAGATTATACTATTGGGTCTGTGTGTGTTTCTGATGCCTTATACTGTTATATCGCTCTGCAGGGTGGGGTATTACTGTACAGTGCCAGCAGTGAGCTTGGCTCCACCAGTCATTCTCTAAGGCCTTCCTCCCTCCCTCCAGGCCAGGGTAAATCTTGGGCACCGGCCAACACAGGGTGGGACGCCCCCTCACACACACACACGGACTGTTAATTAGTCGTGGCTGGGTCAGGGGTGAGCCTGGCAGGCGTGTGTGTGTGTCCACCTCTCTGCAGGCCCAGACACAAACAGGAGACGCTAATGGCCCTGGCCCCAACAGTGCTGTTAGGACATCACACACACACACACTGCATCCAATGGCTGGACTGCATTGATCTCCTCGCCAATTATTGTGTGTGTGTTTGAGTGCAAGTATGTTTGTTTGTTTGTGCCTTTCTGAGATTAATTCATCTTTGTGCTCTTTAATAAGGCTCAGTCACAGCCCTGCTAATGCTCTGAGAGAGATACGCACGCACACACACACCCGCACGCACGCACGCACGCACGCACGCACGCACGCACGCACGCACGCACGCACGCACGCACGCACGCACGCACGCACGCACGCACGCATGCATGCACGCACGCACACACACACAGCTAATTGCTTACCCCTTAGCCTTAACCTGTCTTCTCTCTTGCTGTCCTTTCTGCCTTTCTCTCTCTTTCTCTCTCTCTCTCTCCCGTCCTCTTGCAGTGGGCTCTGGGTGTTTTTCAGCAGTCATCTCACGTAGTCACAACTCTGCTTCCACAAATAGATTTCTCCAATCTGATCAAGCCTTAATTGGGCTACTGTGGGGCTCCATACACACATAAATGTGCAAACACACGCACACACACGCCACACACCACACACCACACACCACACACACACACACACACACACACACACACACACACACACACACACACACACACACACACACACACACACACACACACACACACACACACACACACACACACACACACACACACACACACACACACACACACACACAGTGTTGCATTGTTCAGCAGAATGTGAGTGTACATGAACTGTCCGTGGTGCTGAATAGACAGCACAGAAACTACCTCAACTCTACAACCATACACTGCAAAATACTCTCAGCCCTCCCTCCATCACTCCCTCCCTCCAGCAGTATAACAGCCTGATGGAGGAGAGGCGCCCAGGGAGTTTTATTGAGGAGATTTCATTAGAGCTCTCTGCTCTAACCCTAATGAATAGAGGGGAACATCATAGTGATCCTATTAAATTACTAGAAGGGCTATGTCATAAACAGTTGGCGGCCATATTGGTCAGGGAAAAATCCAAGTCAGTCTAACTGGAATGGCAGTAGAAGCATAGGTTATGCATTTCCTGCGGTTATGCCCCGTTTACATCGTGACGTATTTCATTACGCCGTATGTCAACTTCATGCAATCTCATTCCGCTACTGGAGCATAGGATAGGGTTTTACAATGCTAGACAATATGGAGGAGAGTCTCTCGTCAGAGATCACATTTATTTGGGGAGATTGCAAAAAATGATATTTTCATTCAGGACAGGAGAAACATATTGTTTCAGTTGATAATAAAACATGTTTCATTAAGATACTTTTTCCTCAACTTGCTATAACCTACTAGCAAGTCAAGCTAGGCTGCACTGCACTGCAGAGCAGCTAGCTAGCTAGCTAGCTTAAAGCTAGGCTAGGTTGAAGATACCACTGTAGCTAGTGACCTCCACCTAATAATTATTACATGAAACAAACTTCATTACCATCATTGTTTACAAGTTGCTAGCTATCCCATAAAGCCATCACCGAAAATCACATATTTTCATATTTTCAAATCACATATTCTGTGTTGGTCTGTAATGGATAGAGCCTTTTCATGTAAATGCAACTAGGGTTTACTACTAAGCTGTTTGACTATCAGACCTTACGTCATACTGACATAGTCCCTTCAGAAGCCCAAACACTGTATAAAGCAGTGTTAGTCTTACTGTAAAAGAGAGGTTCGAGTGGGAGAGAAGGAACAAGAGGTAGACAAGATTGTGTGTGTGCACCCCAAATGGAAGCCTATTCCCTGCATAGCGCACTCATTTTGAACAAAAGTCATGCACTACATAGGGAATTGGGTGCCATTTGAGACGCAGCTGTGTGTGTCCCTGTCTGGATCCCTCTCAGAGAAGTGAGTCAGCACTGGTGTAGTCCCCAGCCGGCCCCTATCACTCCCTGTGACTCTGGCCGTCCATCTACTGCACACACAAACACACACAGGCATGCACGGCGCACACACACCACACCACACACAACCCACACCACAACCACAACACACACACAAACACACACACACACACACACACACACACACACACACACACACACACACACACACACACACACACTCTCTCAAACAGACATGCACAGCACACACACGCGGACACACAGACATGCACAGCACACACACACAGACACACAGACATGCATGGCACACACACACACATACACAAACAGACACACACAGAAACATGCGTACAGACCCACGCACACACACAGAGAGAATCTGTCCGAAGGAGAGACAGAGGGATGTGTGTGGAGCCTCAGGCCGAGGACTGAACAAAACACTTGAGAAAGGGGAAGGAGGGGAGCGATGGAGGGATAGGAGGAGGAAATGAGCTTTCCTAACTCCAGACTCAGACAAAAGAGAGAGACAGAGGATGAAGGGAAGGAGAGGGCGGTCTCATCCTGTCCTCTTCCCTCTATCTGTAAGATGCACCACTGTCCTGTGAGCCTGCCAGACACAAAATCATTTCCTAACAGTACTGCTTCAATCTTTTCTTTACACTCTCTCATCCATCTCTTTTTTCAATGTTTCCAGCCGTGTCCAGGTGCCAGTGAGCCTGTCGGTTCTGAGTGTGTATCAGTCCTCTTGCCAGACTTGTACACTGAGTGTACAAAACATGACATAGACTGACCAGGTGACACAGACTGATCAGGTGAATCCAGGTGAAAGCTATGATCCCATATTGATGTCACCTGTTAAATCCACTTCAATCAGTATAGATGAAGGGGAGGAGACTGGTTAAAGAAGGATTGTTAAGCCTTGAGACAATTGAGACATGGATTGTGTATGTGTGCCATTCAGAGGGTGAATGTGCAAGACAGATTTAAGTGCCTTTGAATGGGGTATGGTAGTAGGTGCCAGGTGCACCGGTTTAAGTGTATCTAGAACTGCAACGCCACTGGGTTTTTCACACTCAACAGTTTCCCGTGTGTATCAAGAATGGTCCACCAACCAAAGAACATCCGGCCAACTTGACACAACTTTGGGAAGCATTGGAGTCAACATGGGCCAGCATCCCTGTGGAACGTATTCAACACCTTGTAGAGTCCATGCCCCGACAAATTGGGGCTGTTCTGAGGGCAAAAGGGGGTGC
>NC_052314.1:19317129-19324629 GCF_016432855.1 Salvelinus namaycush
GCTCGAGGAGTGCGAGAAGGAGAGCAGAACAGTCTATGCCACAGACAGACATTAGGATTAAATGAATGTTCATCCCTCCTTCTCCTCTTCCTCAGTAACTACCTCCAAGGTATTTTACAGCCTGGCAGAGTTAAGAGGATTTCACTGCACAGGGAGGATACCCGCTGTTCAATAACTACACACACACACATACACACACACACACACACACACGCAACACACACACACACACACACACACACACACACACACACACACACACACACACACACACCACAAACACACACCACACACACACACACACACACACACACACACACACACAAGACATACCTCTGTCTGCTGAATACCACAAGGGTTACTGTTAGTCATGGGAATATTAAGTGGCTGTGGCTGTGGTGGTGGTGGTGGTGGGGCAGGGTATTATTCTAATATAATATGATAGGAGAGGGGGTGCTGGTATGTTATGGAACTATGTGAAACTGTAGGATATCAGACCAAACCCACAAAGCCACAGACTGTAGATGGAGATAGATAACGAGTGGCTTTTTCAGATTAGAGAGGAGAGAGATGGGGAAGAGAAGGGGGGAAGAGGAGGAGAGGGGGATACTGACACTGAGATAGTCATGGCGATGAACTAATGACTGCACACACACACATACACGCTGTGATGAGGACCAGATTGACAGCGATGTGTTAGGACGATACCGCAGAGCATCACATTAACTAGCCCGCCTCAGAGAGAGAGAGTGAGGGAGAGAGAGGAGAGAGAGAATATGTGCTTCACAGAAAATGGAATTACAGCACTAGAATGGACATAACACTTCTTATGACAGTATAAAAGGGCGTTGGTCAACCATGGTCAGCCATTGCTGTGATAAGACTGTGTAAAACAATGAATCTGAAGATTATGTGAACATTTGGTTTATTAGCTAGCTAGCCAGTTTTAGTGCAATGATACCATTCATTTTTCAAATGAATATGCCAGTATGCCAACATTCCTTACAAACAATATAGTGAACCCACAGCCAGACACTGGCTGAATTCAGTTGATGATAGGACAGACAAGTTGTAAATGCAACAAGTACTGATGTTGTATCATATTTTAACACACAGTTTTCCAAGAAAACAAACACTGAGACATTTATGGTCTGTTTACATACTGTATATTTTATTTATACAGAACATGTGTTTAAAATGTGTATACATTGTATTTTTAATTCTATGATTATTTGGGGTTGACAATATTTCTATGGCACAATTTCTGAACTATCACGTCTTACTTTTATTATCCTGCATCAGTAAAGCCTTGTTCACATTATCCACGAGCAATCCCTTATGTTGTGCCAGATGCCATGCATTTCACTGGGGACATCCAGAACGGAGTGGAATCACAACGGCTCCTTGTGGTTGAAGGTTCTGTTGCGAGATGGACGCCGCATACTTTAAAATATGTCCAAACTTTACGTCGTCTGCAGTCCAGCCAGAGTCTGTCGAAGAACAGGAAGTTACCAAACCACTCATCCTGCAGTCTTTGGGATAAACTGCTCCCTATGACAGTTATAGGATTAAAACAACAATACACGCACACCCTCTCTTGCTCCCTCCCTCTCTCACTCCATCTTTCTCTCACTCCATCTTTCTCTCTCTCTCCGTCCATCTTCAGCAGGGAGGCTCTAACCAGATAAATAGTCCTCTTACAGGTCTGTTCATATTGGAACACAAGGAGGAGGGAACATTAGGTGTGGTGAACTCGGCCTGGGCAAGTGTGTGTGAATGTGTGTTCATACATAGACCAAAATCCCAATCCCACCCAATTTACCATGCCTGCATTCTTATACCAGCTTTTTAGTGTATCTGAAAGGGGCCGGGGGTAAAGAACATGGACAAATAAAAGCCCTCCAAAGACCTAGTCATGATGCCTGCATTTTCACAGACCCTGTAACCAAAATACAGGTATCAGGTCCATGGGAATGGCGCTCTGCTTTTATGCAGGTAAATTTATTGACACTTATGTTGTCTAAACACCTCCACAAGGGCTGGCCTGCTCATTAGGCGGCTGCCTATGGCGGGAAGACTGACGAGGGCGGTATTTTCTTATCCAATCTGACCAAGACACACCTCCAACAGCGCATAAATCCTCACATAATTCTGCAAAAAAAACAATGACAATTTCTCTCAACCAGTGGCATGTGGGCTTTTTAGGTGAGCGCTGGTGCCGCCCTGTGAAAAGGAGAGACACAATGCTCCATCCAACGTTCCTTCCCTAAAACATTAGAACAGGAATCATGTAGCAGATATAGCCTACGGTAGAAAGAGTATGTGGCCTTTTCTGTAGCCTACAGGCTGGAGATAAAATGTATGACAATGTAGTGAGACGGAAACATTTTACATCATGCAGGTTTCTCCGATTATATAGCCTAATCTAAATGGTGCCCAATCCCCCAAAAATGTGCTGCCATGTTAACAAACAACATATCCTACAAACAGGACCGGTCAAAGTAAAATGGACAATCAGGCTACTCACGCTGTCCAGGAGTTTCACCACGTGGGCTAAATTGTCATGATCAGTGGTTTCAAGTTTATATCTGTCAATTTTTTGACGAGCTGATCGTAGCAAAAAAGAAAAGACTTCTGCATTTCCCACGGTGTAAACATATTGATTCTCATTGCAAATAGGCTCAGGATATACCCTGATAAAGATGGGAAGCTGATACTCAGAGCTTTACCAGACAGATTGATTAGTCACAGGCATCAGGACTAATGAAGCCAACATAACTGACTGTTTTACAAATAGTAGGCCTACCACATGGACGGGCTTTCATAAAGTTCCATTGTGGCCGACACAATAATTTTTAATTATTATTTTTTTTTTTTGCCCCTTTTCTCCCCAATTTTCGTGGTATCCAATCGCTAGTAATTACTATCTTGTCTCATCGCTACAACTCCCGTACGGGCTCGGGAGAGACGAAGGTCGAAAGTCATGCGTTCTCCGAAGCACAACCGAACCAAGCCGCACTGCTTCTTAACACAGCGCGCCTCCAACCCGGAAGCCAGCCGCACCAATGTGTCGGAGGAAACACCGTGCACCTGGCCCCCTTGGTTAGTGCGCACTGCGCCCGGCCCGCCACAGGAGTCGCTGGAGCGCGATGAGACAAGGATATCCCTACCGGCCAAACCCTCCCTAACCCGGACGACGCTAGGCCAATTGTGCGTCGCCCCACGGACCTCCTGGTCGCGGCCGGCTGCGACAGAGCCTGGGCGCAAACCCAGAGACTCTGGTGGCGCAGCTAGCACTGCGATGCAGTGCCCTAGACCACTGCGCCACCCGGGAGGCCCAGACATCTATTTTCAACGTCTGGAAAATACGTATTTTTAACTTTCCTTCAGAACCGAAAATGAACCTGATTTCAACGTCGTGAAAAAACACAATTTTCATTGTTCGGGAAAAATAAATTTTCAACGTTGGGAACATCCATATTTTAAATGTCTGGAAAATATTTATTCTCAGCTTTCATTCAGAAGCTAAATTAAACCAAATTTCAACACCTGGAAAATACGTATCTAAAAAAAAAAAAACATTTTGCTTTCTGGTACTGTTCTAGTTTTGAGGGGCAGCAATTTTGTTTGTCTCACCTAGGGCACCAGAACGGCCAGGACCGGTCCTGTGTGTGTGTGTGGTGTGTGTGAAGAGAAGAGAAGAGAGAGGGAGAGAAAGAAGGACATAGTAAGAGTGATGGGGTAAGATGACGGGAGAGGAGGAGAGATAGAGGGAGTGACACAACAAGCTCTCACAGTCTCACTGCAGAATTATACATTTATCCACATAACTTCAAAAACCTCAAATTCCTACGTGTTTTGACACCCTGGGTTAACTCCTCCTGCAGTATCATTCCGTTTCTCCAATCGTCAAATTGCGAAGTTACTCCAAACTAAATTGTGTGGCTGATTTTGAAGGCATTTGCTGACGTCCTCAGAGAGAGAGAGAGAGTGGGAGGGAGGGAAGGTGATAAAACAAGAGCGAGAGGGAGAGGGAGACAATCTTGTGTGTCTGGGCTTGGTGCGGCCTTGCCCTTGAGGTAATGAACTCTTTCTGAGTGGGACCTCACTCTCTCTCAGGTGTCTAGACTTGACTGTTCATACAACTTGCCAGTATTCTACAAATGGTGAAATAAGGTAAATATGATAACGCAACAACAACTGATGACCAGAGCTAACTACTGTAGCTAACTATCCAGCTACCTCTGTAGCTAACCAGCAATCTAGTAAGCAACGCTAAAGGGATTGTAAATGGGTTAGCGTACTTCTTTATTTCTAAATATTAGCTAGCTAGCTGGCTACCATTTATGAGGGCAGCAAGCACGTTGCTCACATGCTAGGAACGCATTTCCTCCAACGTTATAATGAAAAGGTCCAGTGTGGCTCAGTAAGTTGAGCATGGCGCATTCAGCGCCAGGGTTGTGGGTTTGATTGCCATGGGGGACAAGTACAAAAATCTATACACTCACTACTTTAAGTCGCTCTGGTTAAGAGTGTTCGCTAAAACACATGATTTCTTGAGACTTGTGGGAGGAGTGCTGATGACGTCGCTCATTGTATTCGGTAGCCTGATTGCGTACAGAAACATCCGCACACAATACATTCCTGACCACCTCCTGAAGTTGTTAGCCAGATCTGAACAGATCTTTTCAATGCGTTCTTATTCTGATAGCAGAAGTCACATGTAAGTGTCAGGTGTAGATACAACCTCAGGCATGCACGCACCCACACTTCCACTGCCGCCAGTCCACTATGAATTATTGATGGTTGAGAATAAGTGATTGGTTCACCTTAAGGCTCATCAGATTATAGCTGACTACACCATCTCATACCTCCCTCCAGCTCTCCTTCCTCCTGTTTTATGTATAGTGTATTTGGAAAGTATTCAGACCCCTTCCCTCTTCCCACACTTCCCTTATTTTCAAATTGATTAAATAATTGTTTTCCCTCATCAATCTACACACAATACCCCATAATGACAAAGTGTCATGCTGGTGTAAAGGATGTGGAGACAGGCGCAGGGATACATCATCTGGGTTTTAATACACCCAAAACAAACACATATACAAAACACTGGGATGTACCCAAACCAAAGAGCGAGGGTAAACCTCGTAGAACGACACGGGACAACACCCGTAATACACAATGCACAAAACAGGCAGCACAGGCTGAGACAACACATAGGCACTCACACGACCAACGGACATGGGAACAATAATCCACAGCCCAATGGGGGGAAACAAAGGGCACATTTATACAAATACAATCAGTGAGGAATTTGAACAAGGTGTGCGTAATGACATAGTAAAGTGCAACCAAGAAGGCCGGTGACGTTGACCTCCGGAACTGGTGAACAGAATGAGCAGCAGAACCGGGGGGATCCGTGATAGTACACCCTCGATGACCACAGAGATGTGGTACGTGTCGGTCCTGGCGCCGACGGTGGAAATCCCTGGTCAGCGAAGCATCCAGGATGTCTGCCGCAGGAACCCAGCACATCTCCTCTGGGCCGTACCCCTCCCAGTCGATGAGGTACTGGAGACGCCTTGCCCCCCCCCCCCCCCCACAACGCCTCGAATCCAGGACCTCACGGACTGAGTACGCCGGACCTCCCTCGATGTCCAGAGGAGGCGGGGTGTCACTGGGTCCAGCCTCAGCGAGGGGACCAGGCACCACTGGCCTGAGGAGAGACACATGAAGTCGGGTTAATGTGGTAATCAACAGGGAGTTGTAAATGGTACGTTACCTCATTAACCCTCGTCAAGACTTTAAACGGCCCCACAAACCGCGCGCTCAGCTTCCGGCAGGGCAGGCGGAGGGGCAGGTTCCGGGTGGAGAGCCAGACCCGATCGCCTGGGGAGAAAACAGGCACCTCACTGCGGTGGCGGTCGGCCTGTTCCTTGTGCTGAAACCACTCGCCACCGCAGTGAGGCGCCTGTTTTCTCCCCTCGCTCTTTTGTTTGGGTACATCCCAGTGTTTTGTATACGTGTTTGTTTTGGGTGTATTAAAAATGCAGATGATGTATCCTTGTGCCTGTCTCCACATCCTTTACACCAGCGTGACAGAATAATTGACCATAAAGGAAGACAAGCGGGAATGGCCCGTACGACGACGCTGAGACTGGTCCGTCCGGCGCCTCCGCAACTTCAGCAGGTGCAACTCGCCCGTTCGACGTAGCCATAACTGGTCTATCCGACAACACCACAACTGTCCTGTCCGATGACGCAACTTCAGCAGCTGCAACTGCTCCGTCCGACGCCGACGCAACTTTGACAGCAGCAACTGGCCCGTCCGACAACGACGCAACTTCGGCAGCTGCATCGGGTCCTAATCGACCCACACTGTGTTCCTGTGATCGTCCTCGGGGCCGGTGTCTTCCCGTCCTCTCAAGTTCTGTCAAGTTGGATGGGGAGCGTTGCTGCACAGCTATTTTCAGGTCTCTCCAGAGATGTTCGGTCGGGTTCAAGTCCGGGCTCTGGCTGGTCCACTCAAGGACATTCAGAGACTTGTCCCGAAGCCACTCCTGCGTTGTCTTGGCTGTGTGCTTAGGGTTGTTGTCCTGTTGGAAGGTGAACCTTCACCCCAGTCTGAGGTCCTGAGCGCTCTGGAGCAGGTTTTTTTCAAGTATCTCTCTAAACTTTGCTCCGTTCATCTTTCCCTTGATCCTGACTAGTTTCCCAGTCCCTGCGTTGAAAAATTGAAACCTGTTTTTGCTTTGTCATTATGGGTTAAATGTGTGTAGATTGACGAGGAGAAAAAAACTATTTAATCCATTTTAGAATAAGGCTGTAACATAACAAAATGCGGAAAAAGTCAACGTGTCTGAATACTTTCAAAATGTATTGTACACCTCCTCATACCTCCCTCCCTCCATCTTTATATCCAGCTAGCACATTTGGTTCCTTGTAAGTTGTGGGAACGTATGTTTTTGGTTTTCACAGACATTTCCTGACTGGTAAAACTTTTACATTCTGAGAACAGAAGTGAACATCTTGGCTGTTCTGGGAGCGTTTTACTCTAGTCCCTTGACAGTTTTTTATTAACGCTCTGAGAATGGAAATTGTAGGTTATTTTGAGTTTTTTTAATAACTTCCTTAAAACTTTCACTAAATATTTCAATAAGACTTTCAATAACACTGCTAGCTTATTTGGGGTTAACTTTTTTGAACTTCAAACGTTATATGCTACCTGGGATTGTTCTCAGAACATTATGTGCTAGCTGGGTCTTCACTCCCATCCCTCTCTCCATATACACATCCTCTGACCTCCCTCCCCCCATCTCTCTCTCTTCCTCTCTCCATCCCTCTCTCCATATACACATCCTCTGACCTCCCTCCCTCCATCTCTCTCTCTTCCTCTCTCCATCCCTCTCTCCATATACACATCCTCAGACCTCCCTCCCTCCATCTCTCTCTCTTCCTCTCTCCATCCCTCTCTCCATATACACATCCTCAGACCTC
>NC_052314.1:19329629-19357129 GCF_016432855.1 Salvelinus namaycush
AGCCACCCACACCATACAGGGTTAACACCTCACACACACACACACACACACACACACACACACACACACACACACACACACACACACACACACACACACACACACACACACACACACACACACACACACACACACACACACACACACACACACGTACACACACACACACACACACGTACACACACACACACACACACACACACACACACACACACACACACACACACACACACACACACACACACACACTCACGTACACACACACAGACACACACAGACACACACACACCTCGGAGCTGTTTTATTATGATCGGAAAGCTGAGAGATGGAGTATGAGGCAACTCCCACAAGACAGCCTCCATTTTATTTGTTCTGTTTCTTTTTCTTTACATCCTCCAAATCCTATATTCCGTCTGAGTTGTTTCATTCCTAGTGGAGGGCTGGGGTTGACCTCTCACCCCTGGCCTTAGTGAAGTCAGCAGCTCTCACTCCGGAAACTCAGTGACTCAGGACGTTTCACTGTTGCTTAGTAACAGACCAGAGTGGCCTAAAAACACATTTATATCCAGAACACTGCTCTCTGTGTCTCTGTGTATGTGAGAGCTTTTGGTGTTGAAGCAATAATTGTGTTGTTGTTTATGTAACGTACTGTGTATGATAATCAAACCTCTCAATCGCTCTGTCACTCCTCCCGCTCCTGGGGATAGAATGACAGTATGAACACGCTACAGCTCTTCTCTCTCACCACTATCTGCAAAACACATATTCATCACTTAGAAATCATAGAACCCACTGCAGTGTATGTGTGTGTGTGTGTGTGTGTGTGTGTGTGTGTGTGTGTGTGTGTGTGTGTGTGTGTGTGTGTGTGTGTGTGTGTGTGTGTGTGTGTGTGTGCGTGCGCCGACTGCAGTGAGTACCTGTGCATAATTTCCATTAATCAGCTGAGTTAAAGATCGTAATGAGTTGTTATCAAAATGCAAATTGAGCCAATGACAACAAACACAGCCTACAAAGATAAAAGAGGCTACGGACACGCACACACAGCATACTTAAATAGTGTAATATAGGTATAGTCTGTGATTATAGGGGGAGAAACTAAGGGTGTCTGCGTCTGTGAGTTGTCGGTGTCAGACAGACAACAACTGAAGTTGATATAGGTGTGTGACAGGTTTCATTGTTGTGCATAAAGATTCTTAGTCTTTGTTTTATTTTGTGTGTGTGTGTGTGTGTGTGTGTGTGTGTGTGTGTGTGTGTGTGTGTGTGTGTGTGTGTGTGTGTGTGTGTGTGTGTGTGTGTGTGTGTGTGTGTGTGTTTGTCTGCAGTAACAGGGAAGGTGAGATAATAGGTGTGACATCCCATTATGTTTAATCTCAACCTCTGATCCCACTTCCTCTTCCTGTCTGACACTTCCTGTTGTCAGGAGACATCTCTGTTTAAATAACCTCTGTGGTGGTGATGTTTGCTGCCCACGGTGCTTAATGGGATGCAGAGTTTGGCCTCGAACCTCTGGGCTGTCATTGATATATAATAATAGGAACATTTTCTATCCGATACACAGACTGACACAGACAGGCAGACAGGCAGGCAGGCAGACAGGCAGGCAGACAGGCAGACAGAGACAAACACCCATCACATAGTAGTCGTACCGTCTCCCTCCCACTGAGACTCTATTCCCTAGATTGACAGTTCCATTGTGTTGTAGAGGGCTGCTGTGAATTAGCATACTGCCATGGCGATGTTACACTCTGTAACTTGTATTTGACCCTCTCTTGAAGAACATAGGTGTGTGTGTGTGTGTGTGCGTGCGTGCGTGCGTGTGTGTGTGTGTGTGTGTGTGTGTGTGTGTGTGTGTGTGTGTGTGTGTGTGTGTGTGTGTGTGTGTGTGTGTGTGTGTGTGTGTGCGCATGAGCAGTTCTGATGCGAGGGATGAAATATAACACTTGTAAACATCGCTTTGAGGAGTAAGCGTTCCCGAAGGAATCTTGTTCATTTCCCCATTTCTGCTCCAAGAGATACAGACGACATCGCTTGTGTGTGTGTGTGTGTGTGTGTGTGTGTGTGTGTGTGTGTGTGTGTGTGTGTGTGTGTGTGTGTGTGTGTGTGTGTGTGTGTGTGTGTGTGTGTGTGCGTGTGTGTGTGTGCGTGTGCGTGTGTGTGTCATACAGTGTTAGTTTTTGAATGTGCATGTGTATGTGTGTGTGTGAGAGAGAGAGGGAAAAGATAGATAGAAAGGCAGATAGAAAAAGGGAAAGGCTATGCAACCACTGCAACATTACTGAACCAGAAACCCAACTGCACTTTCTCGTAAAATGATTAATTTAGAGGTGATATTAAAAAGTTCTCAAAACCTGATGAGGCCAAGCTGCCCATCCTAGTAGCCATTTACTGCAGTGGGCTAAATCAGGGTCACACAGAGTGCTTCTTGGTAGTCTTAAACACATTTACTTTGAAACAAAAGTATACACCTCACACACATGGATATGGGCTTAAAAACAGAAGACACCTGTACCATGTCAGATATAAAGAGGAAATGTATTCCATTTTGAATTTTCATCCCAATATTCCACTTTATATACATCACAGAAGACTGAAATACAACAAAACCGTTTGACATAGAAACACCGATTTTTAAATAATGTTTATTAATTATGAGATTATGAAAGAGATGAATAACATTCCACCCATGAGTCCACTAGAGGGCTATTTGATCATGTGACTACAGGATTGGGTTACGAATAGAGTTGTACATTGGCAGCATCCTTACCTACTGAAGCTGTGTATAGACAGTCTGGTCTCATAGCTTGTCTCTGTAATGTGATTTGCTGCCTGCTGATTGGATTACAACACTGACATCCTTGTCCATACTATAAAAGCCATGTCCACTAACACACTCACACATGCCAAGCACGTATTCACACACACACACACACACACACACACACACACACACACACACACACACACACACACACACACACACACACACACACACACACACACACACACACACACACACACACACACACACACACACACACACACACATAAACACAGGTGCAGGCTCATACTAAAAAGATGGTTGAATGGCGTCATCTGGGTTGGGTGTGTGTGGTGTGTGTGTGAATGGGAAACACATCTGGGTCTGAGCTAAGTGGTTCAGTGTATGAGGAAGTTGACGTCAAAGCCTTACCTCGTCTCAAACAGAACTGAATACACTACAGTTTTCAAGCTAGCGCTGTGTGTATCTGAATAGGGTTAGCGAGCGTGGCTCATGTTCACTATCCGCAACAGGGACAGTGAACAGTGAAAAGTGTATCTGAATACAATTAGCGACTGCGGTGTGTGCTTTGGTAATCATGACGTTTGTTCCTTGTGATTGTTGACATCAATGCTAACGCGGGTTCCCAAACGTGATTACTCCCCAGGAGGATGAGAGGAGCCTCACTCACACGCCAGGCCTCGCTCTGTGTCCTGTGTCTCTTTATAATCTTCTTCTTTATAATCTTCTCTTTTAACCAAGAATCAGAAGTTATTCATTCCGCATGCTAGGGAGATTTCCATGTCATATGCAGCAGCAAAGCTTTAAGTGTGTGTGTGTGTGTCTGTGTGTGTGTTAAAGTTAATGCTATGCATGAGCTAAAACTGCCTTTCCTCATCAGAGAGACTGGGGAGCATAATTCCATCCTGCTTAATTGATTAGCTCTCTGTGTGTGCATGGGTGTGTGTGGGTGTGTGTGTCGGTGGGTGGGTGTGTTTGTGTGTGTAGAAGTGTGTAGAAGTGTGGGGTGTGGGAGTGTGTGGGTGTGTGTGTGTGTGTTTGTGTGGGTGTGTGTGGGGGGTTGTGTGTGTTTGTGTGAGAGTGTGTGGGGGTTGTGTGGGTGTGTGTGAGGGGGTTGTGTGTGTTTGTGTGGGAGTGTGTGGGGTTGTGGGATTGTGTGTGTGTGTGTGTGTGTTATTCTCTTTATGAGCTACATCTGCAGAGCTAGTCCATGCTAATGAACCAATTACAGTAAAGACTGTTCCTCAAGTTTACTTCCATTTGATAGTGAGAGGAGAGTAGTGGATAAAGCCTCTCTCTCACTTATATCTGGATCCCTCTGGTTCAGCTGAGTTACCCCTCTCTCAGAGAGAGAGAGAGCGAGAGAGAGAGAGAGAGAGAGAGAGGAGAGGGGGGATACTTAAGAATTAGCGGTCAACAGAATCAATGGTAGAAGGCATAGCTTCCAATTCAGTTCTTTCACCAATGTCAGGTTGGTGACTCCAGTGCTTTCATCTCTCTCTCTCTCTCTCTCTCTCTCTCTCTCTCTCTCTCTCTCTCTCTCTCTCTCTCTCTCTCTCTCTCTCTCTCTCTCTCTCTCTCTCTCTCTCTCTCTCTCTCTCTCATAGTAGAGTTGAGTAACTCTTTGAGGTTTGCATCTCAATTCTGCAATGAATATTTAGGCATATTGTGTTCTTTGATATTTATCTACAACATTGGTGTGTGTGTGTGTGTGTGTGTGTGTGTGCACCGTGCATATGTGTGTTTGTGCATGTGTACGTCTGGTTTTGTATGAGGGTACCTGTGTGTGTGTTTCACTCCAAACTCCAGCCTGTTAGTCTGTCTGTGGATGATTGGCTGTGTTGCTATGGTGGCCAGAAAGGCCGATAATAACTCTGTAGCCAGAGAAGGCCAGAGAGAGATGGTCATTGATTTTACCACAGACAAATGTTGTGTGTGTGGGTGTGTGTGCGTCTGTGTGTGATGCGTAAGTGCTAATGCCAGTGCACAGATGGGAAAGCAAATAACAGCATGATAAATGGAACAGCCAGAGTTGATTCATTCCCAACAACACAGGACATACACACACAACACTCCACATTCCAGCCGACAGATGGTATAGGACTGTCTGCGTATCTCCAGGTGCAATGGTGCGGCTAATGCCTCTGCCCTGCATGAGCAATACAGAATACTATACATATTTGAATGTAGGCATTATCAGTAAGTGTGTGTGAATATCAGTATTTATCTTAGTTTGAGTGTCTCTCTATTAGCTACCTCATTTCCACTCTTTGTTACCATGGGTAAACCAGCTGTAGAGAGACACAGTTTCTCAGTTTACCCTCCTACTTTACCTTCCTACTTCCAGAGCTCAGTGCTGGGCTGGAACCATCCTAAGAGTGTGTTGTTGTGTATGTATGTCTCTCTAGGGAGGACCAGACAGGCCAACCTTCTCTGGGTTTATTGATCACAGTGTATCCCAGCCTCCCTCAACACCCACAGTGTCATTTATAGGGGATTAGCAGTGTAGTGTTGTGTTTCAGAGTGTGTATGTGTGTGTGGAGGAAGGGACAGATGTTATCCTCCCCCAGGCAAACCTGCTGTCTGACCAGGTCACAGCCAATCACAGCTGAGGTTATAGGTCAGGGCCATGGTGGATAGTAAATCAGGCTCAGGGGAACTACGGTACCATGAAGGGGGGTTAAAGGTGAAGTAATCCTATGTCTGGAATAATAGCAGATCTAGGGATGGGGGGTGGGCAGATTTTGGGGGTTGGTAGCCTACCTAATGGTAAAACAAGAGGTCATGTCAGAAAGATAAGAATCATTTATTTGGTGGCTTGGGTTCACAGTAAGATTGAGGTCCTTTCCATTTTAATTCAGAGGTCTCTCTATTTAAATGCAAGTGAAGAATTAAACGGTGCTATTTATTTTCATAGCCCAGTCATGAATGAAATTTCAATAGATTTTCATAATTGATGCGGTTGAGATGGATTTGACCTCGACCCTGCTTAACATGCTATGGTCTCTGGCTCTCCCCCTCATTGCTGTAGCTACATTGTTATTATGAGTCCATCAACTGCAACGCTTAGAAAATATTTTTGGGGGGTTTAAAAGCTGATGTCCTAATTATGTTGCAACAAGGACCACTTAGTGAAGCTGTAGGACACTTCTACAAGGAAATGAAGAGGAAAATGGATTCTGTGTGTGTGTGTGTGTGTGTGTGTGTGTGTGTGTGTGTGTGTGTGTGTGTGTGTGTGTGTGTGTGTGTGTGTGTGTGTGTGTGTGTGTGTGTGTGTGTCAGGCAGGCAGGTTTTAGCAGATTAATTATGTTTAATGTGTCGACTGTTTTACAGTGCACATGCCAAACTTAGTGGGATTTAACAACAGCTACTTCAATTTACCACTTGTCTTCTGCAGAGGGGTAAACATATGTGTAGTGTATTATAAAACTAGCGTAGCCTAGTGGCTAGAGTGTTGGACTAGTAACTGAAAGGTTGCAAGATCAAATCCCCGAGCTGACAAGGTAAAAATCTGTCGTTCTGCCCCTGAACAAGGCAGTTAACCCACTGTTCCTAGGCCGTCATTGAAAATAAGAATTTGTTCTTAACTGACTTGCCTAGTTAAATAAGGTAAACATAAAAACGTTGAGAGGAAAGACCTCTTCTACTGGTATTTCTGACATATTTGAAGTAGAAGAAATGTGTGCGCTTAAAAAAAAAGTAGTTTGTGCCATATTGAACAAGACCCTGACGACCCGTGTTAGCAGCCCAGACTAACTCAATGGGCTAATGCTGTGTAGTCACGTAGACACCATGGGACATTTTGAACACGCACTGTAGAAGAAATAGGGCTGGGAATTGCAGGGACCTCACAATACGTCATTATTGTGATACTTATGTGCCGATACCATATGTATTGCGATTCTCACGATTCTATGTGTATTGCAAATTGAAACTGCAATATTATAATGATTTGATATTCCAAACATATTTCTCTCACTATACGTCTGCTGCAGAGAGACAAGGGAGAGCATGAGAAAAGTCAGGAACATAAAAGTGCTGAAAACATGTTGGCTCACTATTTAAAAAGAAGATGGAGAACAAGCTATAGAATGAAAAATACTTGCGTTTCGCTCAGGTACAGCCGACTAGCGCTAACCATTTTCTTACAAATCGATACTTGGAGTAAAAATCGATATCATATTGTCCACAAATAATATAGCGATATGTTACTGTAACGATTTCCCCGCCCATCACTAGTAGGAATGGATCGTAGGTTAAATGGTTATTTTAGCGTGAGTGTGTGTGTGCCAGCAGCATTATCAGGGGTGCCAGGCTGGTAGTGCAGTGATAAGGGCCGTGCGTGTGCATGACACTGCACAACGGTGGAAAGGGCACGCTTCCTTGGTGTGTGTTTTATGACTCAGGGGAATGGCTTGGCACACTCTGCAGTTAACGTTTGGCGTTCGGCCATTTTCTTTCTGAGCATTCTGATTCTCTACAGTACCCGTGACCTCACCCTGTGCACGGTGTGTGTGTCCTGTAATCTATGCATCTATTCTGTGTTTAATGGTAGTCTCTCTCTCTCTTTCTCCCCATTACTTCCCCTCTCTCTCTGCTGGGCCGTGGATGCTTTAACATACCTACAGTGGATGCTTTAACATACATAAAGTGGATGCTTTAACATACCTACAGTACATCCTCCTGTGGCATAGTCCCAGTCGGTATTAGATGGAAAGTCCCAGCCAGAGTGTGAAAAACACCATGACATTCGGGGGTGGGGGGATTTCTGCACTGAACATTTTTTATGGGCCTAATAATAAAATTACCTTTTAATGTGGCATGAACACAACCAGTAAAGATATTTCCATCTGATTGTCAAACAAATCCTTTCAAAAAGTAGGCTACCTGTGCATGTTCATCCAGTCCAAAATAACTCCAGCATCCAAACTGCATGTATATTCCAGTGGCGGTCGGTGCCGTTTAAGATGAGGGAGGACCATTTTTTTTTATGAGCATGGCCTTATTTCTATTACAGCATGTTGGATGACTGTTATTCATATTCCATTCACCCAGTTCAATATAACAGCGATAGGTTCATTTTTTATTTTTCTAAAAACTTTTTTAAAAACAAGTCAGTTAAGAACAAATTCTTATTTAAAATGACGGCTTTTAGCCAGCAGCTTTGATATGTGCAGAGAAAAGAACAGTGTACTAGCGAGCCATACGCCCAAGTACTTGTATGAGGTGACTACCTCAAGCTCTAGAGGTAATAATCACACCTGTGGGGAGAGGGGCATTCTTCTTACCTAACCAAATTACCTTTGTTTTGGAGGTGTTCAAAACAAGGTTAAGGGTAGATAAAGCTTGTTGGACACTAGGAAATCTTTGTTGTAGAGCATTTAACACAAAATCCGGGGAGGGGCTAGCTGAGTATAAGACTGTATCATCTGCATATAAATGGATGAGAGAGTTTCCTACTGCCTGAGCTATGCTGTTGATGTAAATTGAGAAGAGAATGGGGCCTAGGATCAAGCCTTGGGGTACTCCCTTGGTGACAGGCAGTGGCTGAGACAGCAGATTTTCTGACTTTATACACTGTACTCTTTGAGAGAGGTAGTTCGCAAACCAGGCCAAAGACCCATCAGAGACACCAATACTCCTTAGCCGGCCCACAATAATGGAATGGTCTCCCGTATCAAAAGCCAAGTCAATAAAAATAGCAGCACAACATTGCTTAGAATCAAGGGCAATGGTGACATCATTGAGGACCTTTAAGGTTGCAGTGACACATCCATAACCTGAGCAGAAACCCGAGAGAATACTAGAGACATCAATAAAACGTCAGTTGATTATTGACTAGATTTCCAACACTTTTGATAAACAGGGCAACTTTGAAATAGGCCTATAACAGTTAGGATCAGCTTGATCTCCCCCTTTAAATAAAGGATGAACCGTGGCTGCCTTCCAAGTAATAGGAACCTCCCCAGAAAGGAGAGACAGGTTAAAAAGGTTGGAGATAGGCTTGGTGATGATAGGGGCAGCAACCTTAAAGAAGAAAGGGTCTAAACCATCTGACCCAGATGTTTTTTGGGGGTCAAGTTTAAGGAGATCCTTTAGCCCCTCAGAGTCAGTGACTGGCTGTGGGGCGAAACTTTGTAGCAGGGGAGAGGAAAAAGAGGGAGAAGCATCGGGGATAGTCGCATTAGAAGGGGTGGGAGATGAGGAAATGTTGGACGGGCAAGGAGACATGGCTGAGTCAAATAGGAATCCTGACTTAATGAAGTGGTGATTAACGAGCTCAGCCATGTGCTTCTTGTCAGTGACAACTACATCATCAACATTAAGGGACATGGGCAGCTGTGACGAGGAGGGTTTATTCTCCAGGTCTTTGACCGTTTTCCAGAACTTCTTGGGACCCACAGAGAGAGAACTGCTTCTTAAAGTAACTAACTTTGGCCTTCCGGATAGCCTGAGTGCACTTATTTCTCATTTGCCTGAACGAGAGCCAGTCAGCCTGAGTATGCGTGTGCCGAGCCTTTCGCCAAATGCAATTCTTGAGGTGGAGTAACTCTGCAAGATCACGGTCGAACCAGGGTCTGAACCTGTTTTTAATTCTTATTTTCTTTATGGGGGCGTGTTTGTTAACAATACCACTGAAGATATGAAAAAAAAGGTCCAAGCGTCTTCGACAGAGGGGGATCAAGCTGATTCTATACCATTTTACAGAGGCCAGTTCATGAAGGAAGGCTTGCTCATTAAAGTTTTTTAGCAAGCGTCTATGACAAATCAGGACAGGTCATTTCACTGAGCAGCCATTACGAACACAGGCTGTAAAACAGTGATCACTAAGGTCATTACAGAAAACACCAGACTGATACCTATCAGGATTATTTGTGAGGATAACATCGAGGAGAGTCGCCTTTTCTGGGTGTTTGGAGTCATACCTTTTGAGATTGGTAATATTCTGAGAAAGATTTAGGGAGTCCCATTGCTTTAGGACTTGGTCAGGTAGTTTAAGCGTGTCCCAGTTTCAAATCAAATCAAATTTGATTGGTCACATACACATGGTTAGCAGATGTTAATGCGAGCGTAGCGAAATGCTTGTTCTTCTAGTTCCGACCGTGCAGTAATATCTAACAAGTAAACTAACAATTTCACAACAACTACCTTATACACACAAGTGTGAAGGAATGATTAAGAATATTTACATATAAATATATGGATGAGCAATGGCCGAACGGCATAGGCAAGATGCAGTAGATGGTATAGAGTACAGTATAGACAAATGAGATGAGTAATGTAAACATTATATAAAGTGGCATTGTTTAAGTGACTAGTGATACATTTATTAATCCAATTATTAATTATTAAAGTGGCTATGTTGGCAGCAGCCACTCAATGTGAGTGATGGCTGTTTAACAGTCTGATGGCCTTGAGATAGAAGCTGTTTTTCAGTCTCTCGGTCCCAGCTTTGATGCACCTGTACTGACCTCGCCTTCTGGATGAAAGCGGGGTGAACAGGCCGTGGCTCGGGTGGTTGTTGTCCTTGATGATCTTTTTGGCCTTCCTGGGACATCGGGTGGTGTAGGTGTCCTGGAGGGCAGGTAGTTTTCCCCCGGTGATGTGTTGTGCAGACCGCACTACCCTCTGGAGAGCCTTACGGTTGTGGGCGGAGCAGTTGCCATACCAGGCGGTGATACAGCCCGACAGGATGCTCTCGATTGTGCATCTGCTAGTTTAGGTCACCTAGCAGGACAAATTCAGACTTAGTGTAAAGGGCCAGGAGAGAATTTAGAGCAGGTAGGGTACAGGCCAGTGCTGATGGAGGATGATAGCACCCAGCAACAGTCAACAAAGAACTACTTGAAGTTTAATGCTTAAAACCATCAAATCAAATTGTTTGGAGACAGAATTGGTGAAGACAATCGAACACTGAAGGTGATCCTTGGTGAAAATTGCTACTCCTCCACCTTTGGAAGATCTGTCTTGATGAAAAAGGTTATAACCAGAAAGGTTAACATCAGTATTCAAAACACTCTTCCTTCACCACGTCTCAGTAATGAGCAACACATCTGGATTGGAGCTGTGAACCCATACTTTCAATTGATCCATTTTAGGTAATAAGCTTCCAGTATTAACTTGCAGAAAACCCAGGATCTTACGAGAGCAGAAATCAGTGAAGCAGATATCAGAGCACAAGTCAGAATTGGGGCTAGCAACAGTAGATGGGTCAGGGTGTACATGTCCAGATATCATCAACAGTAATACAATCAAGGCACGGCATAGGACAGGGAGAGCTCTGCAGTGTTGATTTATGACATCTGAATGTGCATCAGATGGCAACAATATCATATTGTACAGCAGTTTCATCAGGTAACATGAATACAAAGCCCGCGAGAGGTGGTTAGAATAGGATGGGAGTCCAAAAGTCTGTTCAACCAATAGAGAGTCCCGAGTGTGGGAAGAAACATAGTCTGTCCGATGATTGGGTAAATAAAGTCTGTAGTCAACAAAGCATGCAGGAGTCATGAAGCAAATAGCAAAATGCACCAAAAAATATATATATAACGAATTGCCATTGTAAGTTCAGAGTCATTCGCCCCAACTGTGTGCTGGAGGCGAGTGAAAGCTCGGGAGAGAGGGGGGAGTGTGGCAGTGGTACCTGTACCAGACAGGGGGAGACAGGCCAGGGCAGACGGTGAACAGATCGCCAGGTGGAATCCAAGCAGCAGTGCAGCAGGCAACGGGAGTACAGTCGTGGCCAAAAGTTTTGAGAATATATATAATATTAATTTTCACAAAGTCTGCTGCCTCAGTTTGTATGATGACAATTTGCATATACTCCAGAATGTTATGAAGAGTGATAAGATGCATTTCAATTAATTGCAAAGTCCCTCTTTGCCATGCAAATGAACTGAACCCCCAAAAAACATTTCCACTGCATTTCAGCCCTGCCACAAAAGGACCAGCTGACATCATGTCAGTGATTCTCTCGTTAACACAGGTGTGAGTGTTGACGAGGACAAGGCTGGAGATCACTCTGTCATGCTGATTGAGTTCGAATAACAGACTGGAAGCTTCAAAAGGAGTGTGGTGCTTGGAATCATTGTTCATCCTCTGTCAACCATGGTTACCTGCAAGGAAACACGTGCCATCATCATTGCTTTGCACAAAAAGGGCTTCACAGGCAAGGATATTGCTGCCAGTAAGATTGCACCTAAATCAACCATTTATCGGATCATCAAGAACTTCAAGGAGAGCGGTTCAATTGTTGTGAAGAAGGCTTCAGGGTGCCAAAGAAAGTCCAGCAAGCGCCAGGACCGTCTCCTAAAGTTTATTCAGCTGCGGGATCGGGGAACCACCAGTACAGAGCTTGCTCAGGAATGGCAGCAGGCAGGTGTGAGTGCATCTGCACGCACACTGAGGCAAAGACTTTTGGAGGATGGCCTGGTGTCAAGAAGGGCAGCAAAGAAGCCACTTCTCTCCAGGAAAAACATCAGGGACAGACTGATATTCTGCAAAAGGTACAGGGATTGGACTGCTGAGGACTGGGGTAAAGTCATTTTCTCTGATGAATCCCCTTTCCGATTGTTTGGGGCATCCGGAAAAAAGCTTGTCCGGAGAAGACAAGGTGAGCGCTACCATCAGTCCTGTGTCATGCCAACAGTAAAGCATCCTGAGACCATTCACGTGTGGGGTTGATTCTCAGCCAAGGGAGTGGGCTCACTCGCAATTTTGCGTGAGAACACAGCCATGAATAAAGAATGGTACCAACACATCCTCCGAGAGCAACTTTTCCCAACCATCCAGGAGCAGTTTGGTGATGAACAATGCATTTTCCAGCATGATGGAGCACCTTGCCATAAGGAAAAAGTGATAACTAACTGGCTCAGGGAACAAAACATCAATATTTTGGGTCCATGGCCAGGAAACTCCCCAGATCTTAATCCCATTGAGAATATATGGTCAATCCTGAAGAGGCGGGTGAACAAACAAAACCCCACAAATTCTGACAAACTCCAAGCATTGCTTATGCAAGAATGGGCTGCCATCAGTCAGGATGGACAGCATGCCAGGGTTGCAGAGGTCTTGAAAAAGAAGCGTCAACACTGCAAATATTGACTCTTTGCATCAACTTCATGTCATTGTCAATAAAAACCTTTGACACTTATGAAATGCTTGTAATTATACTTCAGTATTCCATAGTAACATCTGACAAAAATATCTAAAGACACTGAAGCAGCAAACTTTGGCCACGACTGTAGGTGTCACACCCACTTGGGAGAAGCTTTTATTTATGGAGGCAGATTTCTTGTAGAAAATGCCAGTGAATGGTCTTTGAACAGCAGGAGTTAGTTTATCTATAACTCCAAATCAATCCTTTTGTAAAGAACATGTTGAAAAATGTGAGCGCTCACGTGCAGCTGTGTTATTGAGTATGTATCAGTCTGTTCAACAGTTTAGGCTACTACATGATACTCAAATGTTCCCTATACTCATCATGAGGTAACTACAACCTAGCCTATGAATGAAAGTTTACAACGTAGGTGCACACAGGTCGAGAGAAAAATTTGAGGTGACAGAAAGACAGTGACACATGGACAGACAGTGACACATTCAATACCGCCTTGCACACTCTTGCCTTCATCTAGCTGATCTAGGGTGTAATCATTAGCCCAACAAGTTGCAAACCAGAGTTTCTATTGTCCAAATTCATGTATGTTTTCACCTGTTTCGGTCCATTTGCTTCCGTTTAAGAAACGTTTTTCAACAGAATCGGCAGAATGAATACATCCCTGATCACATGTAAAACACAGTTCACTTTCATAGTAGCCACGTTCTATTCCTTTTCACATCTATGCACTCTCCTCCTCTCACTTTTTCCCTTCGCTTGTGGACTTCAATGCACAACACATCAGCTGTATGTGACCAGGCAAAAAAAACTTTCCAAGCCAAGCCATATCATAACCGCCACACACAGCCTACATCGTTGTCACCATATTAGCTGAAGTAGCGCCATAGTCAACATAGCTAATAGAACTAACGAGTTAGTAAACCCGCTACAATCATGCAGTAGCGTTACAGTGTACAGTCAGTAAGCTGTTTAGTACTTACACCAGTGGGCCCTGGTGGCAATACATTTGTAAAACCAAAAGCTTACCTTTAACTTGGAAGAGTTCCAGTGTTGTGTTGCTTCACGTTCTCCGTAGCCGATGTGAGCAAGACCAACACCAACAAGGCTGCAGAGTCAGACGGATTACCAGGACGTGTACTCAGAGCATGCGCGGACCAACTGGCAAGTGTCTTCACTGACATTTTCAACCTCTCCCTGGCCGAGTCTGTAATACCTACATGTTTCAAGCAGACCTCCATAGTCCCTGTGCTTTGGCCACGCAGTCGTGGAAGGTAACCTGCCTGTGGAAGGTAACCTGCCTAAATGACTACCGCCCCGTAGCACTCAATTCAGTAGCCATGAAGTGATTTGAAAGGCTGGTCATGGCTCACATCAACACCATCATCCTGGAAACTCTAGACCCACTCCAATTCACATACTGCCCCAACAGATCCACAGATGACACAATCTCAATCACACTCCACACTCCACACTGCCCTTTCCCACCTGGACAGAGGGAACACCTATGTGAGAATGCTGTTTTTTACATTTTTAATTTTACCTTAATTTAACTAGGTAAGTCAGTTAAGAACAAATTCTTATTTTCAATGACGGCCTAGGAACAGTGGGTTAACTGCCTTGTTCAGGGACAGAATGACAGATTTTTACCTTGTCAGCTCGGGTATTCGATCAGGCAACCTTTCGGTTACAAGTCCAACACTCTAACCACTAGGATACCTGCTGCCCCTGTTCATTGACTACCGCACAGCATTCAACACCATAGTGCCCACAAAGCTCATCACTAAGCTAAGGACCCTGGGACTAAACACCTCCCTCTGCAACTGGATCCAGGACATCCAGACGGGACACCCCAAGGTGGTAAGGGTAGGCAACAACACATCGGACACGCTGATCCTCAACACTGGGGCCTCACAGGGGTGTGTTCTTAGTCCCCTCCCGTACTCCCTGTTCACCCACGACTGCGTGGCCAAACACGACTCCAACACCATCATTAAGTTTGCTGACGACACAACAGTGGTAGGCCTGATCCATGACAACGATGAGACAGCCAATAGGGAGGAAGTCAAAGAACTGGCAGTGTGGTGCCAGGACAACAACCTCTCCCTCAACGTGAGCAAGACAAAGGAGCTAATCATGGACTACAGGAAAAGGTGGTCTGAACAGGCCCCCATTAACATCGACGGGGCTGTAGTGGAGCAGGTCGAGAGTTTCAAGTTCCCGGTCCAAACATACCAAGACTGTCATGAAGAGGGCACGACAAAACCTTTTCCCTCTCAGGAGACTGAAAAGATTTGACATGGGTCCCCATATCCTCAAAAAGTTCTACAGCTGCACCATCGAGAGCATCCTGACCGGTTGCATCACCGCCTGGTATGGCAACTGCTCGGCATCCGATTGTAAGGCGCTACAGAGGGTACTGCGTACGGCCCAGTACATCACTGGGACCAAGCTTCCTGGCATCCAGGACCTATATACTAGGCGGTGTCAGAGGATGGCCCAAAAAATTGTCAAAGACTCCAGTCATCCAAGTCATAGACTGTTCTCTCTGCTAACACACGGCATGCGGTACCAGAGCGCCAACTCTAGGTTCAACAGGCTCGTTAACCACTTCTACCCCCAAGCCATAAGACTGCTGAACAATTAATCAAATGGCAACCCGGACTATTTACATTGACACCCCCCCCCCCCCTCTGTTTTTACACAGCTGCTACTTGCTATTTATTATCTATGCATAGACACTTTACCCCTACCTACATGTAAAAATTACCTTGACTACCCTGTTCCCCTGCACATTGACTTGGTACCGGTACCCCGTGTATACAGCCTAGTTATTATTATTATTTTATTGTGTTACTTTTTATTTAATTTTTTATATTTTCTTAACTCTATTTCACGGTATTCAGCGCATGTGACCAATACAATTTTATTTGATAGTCATAGCCAGCTAGCATCCCTTTGTTTGAGTAGGCTAAACTAGCTAGCTGCATTTGCAAGTGAAAAAAAAATACAAAATCTCTCTCTATCTCTCTCTTGCTTCTCCTTCATTTTGGAATAAATTAATTTGTTCAAAACTGTTCAACTATTGTCTTTCTCTTTCTTTGAGTCAACTACTCACCACATTTTATGCACTTTCTCTGATCCTTTGATTGGGTGGACAACACGTCAGTTCATGCTGCAAGAGCTCTGATAGGTTGGAGGACGTCCTCCAGAAGTTGTAATAATTACTATGTTGGTCCATGGAAGGGACCATGAGCCTCTTAGGTTTTGTATTGAAATCAATGTACCCAGAGGAGGACGGAAGCTAGCTGTCCTCCGGCTACACCATGGTTCTACCCTACAGAGTGCTGTTGAGGCTACTGTAGACCTTCATTTCAAAACAGTGTGTTTAAATAAATGATTTGGTGCCATGTGAATATATTTAGTATAGTTTTATCTGAATATGATAATTTTTTTAATGTTGAAAATTTATATTTTTATGAAATTCTCTGAGGAGGATGGCCCTCCCCTTCTTCCTCTGAGGAGCCTTCACTGGTATACTAGTGCCATTTAATAGACATCTGTTACAAAACCCCTGTCACGCCCTGACCTGAGATATCTCTGTTTTCTTTATTTTTTGGTTAGGTCAGGGTGTGACTAGGGTGGGTACTTTAGTTTTTGTATTGTCTATGGTTTTTGTATGTCAAGGGTTGTTGTAGGTCTAGGTGTTTTGTATGTCTATGGTGGCCTGATATGGTTCCCAATCAGAGGCAGCTGTTTATCGTTGTCTCTGATTGGGGATCATATTTTGGTAGCCATTTACCCTTTGGTGTTTGTGGGTTCTTGTTCTATGTTTAGTTGCCTGTCTGCACTATCCATATAGCTTCACGGTTTGTTTTGTTATTTTGTTAGTTTGTTCAGTGTTCATTCGTTAAAATAAATAAGTATGTATGCATACCACGCTGCGCCTTGGTCTCCTCCTTACAACGGCCGTGACAACACCAAGAAATTTGTCAAATGACATTCAGCAGTTGCCATTGATTAGTCCTGCATTAATTGATGAGTCGTACTCACAAATTGACCTTTTTTGTAGCCTGAAAAGTCAGAATAGCTGAAATGGGGCTTAAACTGTCCCGGGTAAAATGGGATGGTCACACTGACACACACGGTCAACTTACTAGACGAGTCTACAAAGTGTATTACCATGAACTTCTAATAGGCCTACCGGTAGACAGTGTGTAGTGGTAAAAAAATAAGTGGGTAAAGTCTGATTGCCGGTCGCGGTGAAAAAAGTCACTCTCCCTGTGCTTTCAATGCATTTTCTGAAAAAGGTGGGTAAACAGCATTTACTTGTATTTTTCCTCCACTAGGCCTATACCACTGCCGGTAGCCTACCATTTCAGCCAATTTTAAACACATGAACACATACAATATGTAGCCTTCATTCAATATAGGTTGAGTTGAATCAAAACATGTTTTACACCCTAGTGACACCATGAGTTGTCCATAATGCTTTGAGTCTTCCCAGATCGTGTGACATAAAACCCTACCTTTCTTTCCTTACATGAATTACATTTATGACAGTGTTATTTGTCATTATTAAGCATTTAACAATTGAGTTACAACATTGAACTGAAACCTTGTATGAATCCTGGATCTTGGAGAACTCTGAAAATGCACTGTAAGTCGAACTATGCCTACGATACATTTCATGATGTTTCGCCGTGATAACAGTTCTCATGGGCACACAAATCCCCAAAAATGTAGGCCTATACCTTTGCAAAATTGAATGCTTGCAACCGAAAGAGTATAGGCCTACTGTCATTAACATAGACTTGTTGGATGGATTAGATGCACATTGGTGTCTAGAATGTAGGCTATTTGTCTGGTGATATTGTCAACAATCATCAGCTGAGCCAGGAATGAAAACACATTTTGATATAGAAGAATAAAGCTAAATAAATGGTCTATTACTTCTGGCCATGGACGGCAGAGAGACCATCAATACCCGACATCACACCTGAAAAACTAAGCAATGAGCGCTCTAAACAGCTGACGAACAAAAGCAAACAATGATAAATCAACTGATAAATCGAACGCATTGGAATAAATGCCTTTAAAAAAAAATCAAGGACGAATAGCAAACAAATTATAAAAAAGAGGACGTTCAAAGTTAAATCTATGCATAAAGGAGCTCAGATGAGGTCAAAATTCAGCACTATTGAGTGGACAGCGCCTCCACATAGAAATATATGGTTTAAACCATGACAGAGATGTGGGGGTGTTTGTTTCATTGGAAGCTTTAATTCTGACTTGATCTGAGCTGAATTGAATACTGCTGAATAAAGGTTTAGAAACTGAACTCCAAACCTTCTGAAGCAGAGCATAGAAAGTAGTGTGTGTTTGTGTGCCTACTGCTCCACTGTAACACTCTAACAGTCTCATTAGATGTAGATTCTAAAAACACACTAATTAACAGCCTCATTAAGGCTGGAGCTGCTCTCCTGCAGAGACAGAGGAAAACACACACACACACACACACACCCTTAATGTGTTTGTGATGTGACTGATTTTATCAGGACATTTGAAGGAGAAATGCTAAATGACATACAAATGTGTGATGGGATTTGAACACGGGTCATCTGCCTACCTCAAGACTTTGTTAGCCAAGGCAGGTCCATTTATGTCTCAATAAAGGTTACTCATCATGTGAGTGTGGTTCATTAAACCACCCTAACTTGCCCGTGGGACTGTTCTCATGGGAAACAAGCCAGCTTTCTCTCCTCTTCATCCTTCTCCCCTCCCCCTCCCCCTTTCTTTACATTTACATCCCTCCTTCTCTGGAATCTCTGTTGTCCTGATTCGAATATGCAGATGCATTACTGTAACGAAGGGAGGGGACCACCTCACACAGGTTTAACAACCAATCAGAGATGGGGACAGCTGTCCAATGACTTTGAGTGTCTGTATTCCTAGCACCACAAAGATAGACACTGAATGATAGTCACTGATTGGCCAGAGGGTCCACTCACCTGATCTCCCAGGTGTGGACCAGTCCCTCGTCAGAGAGGAAGAATGAGGGCTTCTCAAGTGGCGCAGCGTTCTAAGGCACTGCATCACAGTGCTAGAGACGTCACTACAGACCCGGGTTCAATCCCTGACTGTATCACAACCGGCCATGATCGGGAGTCCCATAGGGCAGTGCATAATTGGTCCAGTGTCATCTGGGTTAGGGGAGGGTTTGGCCCGGGTGTCCTTGTGGCTGGATGGGCACCTGCAGGCTGACCTCAGTTGTCAGTTGAATGGTGTTTCCTCCAACACATTGGTGCTGCTGGCTTCCGGGTTAAGCAGACAGTTGTTAAAGAACTGCAGATCCTGAGCCTGTTGGGTGTTGCAGTGATGAGACAAGATGAAAAATGGGGTAAAATATGAGAAAAAAAAGAGAGAAAGAATGAGAACCAGAGATTCCTTCCCCACTGCACCGTCTCTCTGTCACATAACGCAGACAAAATAAAAGACTGTAGGCCTTGAAAAGCCCCAGAGGATTGATGTCTGTGCTCCCATGTAGATTCACGCGTGCACGCACTCAAACACACTCTCTCACACACACACTTACACACGGGTTTGAGCAATGGCTGGAGCCTGGGAACAGGATGTGTGTTATTTCATGCTCTATAGTTGTGATTGATCAGAGGATGAAGTGATTAGTGGAGGAATCTTTCATGCTGTGCTCTCTTCTTCTTTTTCTATTCTCTCTACTTCATGGAATTAATGAGCAAGGTTATGACTTTGTCCTTGGATGTGTGTGTGTGTGTGTATGTGTGTGTGTGTCTGCCTATGTGTCCGTGCGTGTGTGTGTGTGTGTCAAAAATGTATCATGCCTATAGGGAGAACAGGGGCATGTGCACACTTAGATGTATCCTTTTTTAAATGTAATTTCTTTAAATAAAGTTTTGTTGTTGTTTCTCTGTAATACTACTAACCACCTAGCAATTTTATGAAGTTGGCTTTAGCTAGCCCAGATAGGTTCCCAATCTCCCAACCTCATAACTAGATACCAAGAAGCCATTTCAGGCTGTCAATCAAGTTAGAGTAGCAACATAAAGTGTCTTAATAGAGTGTTGGGCCACCATGAGCCAGAACAGCTTCAATGTGACTTGGCATAGATTCTACAAGAGTCTGGAACTCTATAGGAGGGATGTGACACCATTCTTCCACGAGAAATTCCATAATCTAGTGTTTTGTTGATGGTGGTGGAAAACGCTGTCTCAGGCATCACTCCAGATTCTCCCCTAAGTGTTTAATTGGGTTGAGATCTGCTGACTGACACCGCCATGGTTTACATCGTTTTCATGCTCATCAAACCATTCAGTGACCACTCGTGCCCTGTGGATGAGGGCATTGTCATCTTATAGGGCATAGCCATGGTAGCCAAAATAATGGCCTGCCCAGCATTTTTATACATGACCCTAAGCATGATGGGACGTTAATTGCTTAATTAACTCAGAAAAAATGTGTTGAAGCACATGGAGATGGTTGTGGACTACAGGAAAAGGAGGACCGAGCACGCCCCCATTCTCATCAACGGGGCTGCAGTGGAGCAGGTTGAGAGCTTCAACTTCCTTGGTGTCCACATCACGATTGGAAGATTGGAAAAAAGTGTTATGGACAGACAAAGTTTGAGGTGTTCAGATCACAAAGAAGAACATTTGTGAGATGCAGAAAAAATGAAAAGATGCTGGAGAAGTGCTTGACACCATCTGTCAAGCATGGTGGAGGCAATGTGATGGTCTTGGGGTGCTTTGGTGGTAAAGAGGGAGATTTGTACAGGGTAAAAGGGATCTTGAAGAAGGAAGGCTATCACTCCATTTTGCAACGCCATGCCATACCCTGTGGACGGTGCTTAATTGGAGCTAATTTCCTCCTACAACAGGACAATGACCCAAAGCACAGCTCCAAACTATGCAAGAACTATTTAGGGAAGAAGCAGTCAGCTGGTATTCTGTCTATAATGGAGTGGCCAGCACAGTCACCGGATCTCAACCCTATTGAGCTGTTGTGGGAGCAGCTTGACCGTATGGTACGTAAGTGCCCATCAAGCCAATCCAATTTGTGGGAGGTGCTTCAGGAAGCATGGGGTATAATCTCTTCAGATTACCTAAACAAATTGAGAAGTAGAATGCCAATGCTCTGCAAGGCTGTAATTGCTCCAAATGGAGGATTCTTTGACGAAAGAAAAGTTTGAAGGACACAATTATTTCAATAAAATCATTATTTATGACCTTGTCAACTTCTTGACTATATTTCCTATTCATTTAGCAACTAATTTCATGTGTGTTTTCATGGAACACAAGGACATTTCTAAGTGACAACATTTTGTTTAGGGCCTCCAAAAGGCTAGGGCTCTGACTGCATGTGTGGGTATGGATGTGGGTACACAGACGCGCCAGGCGGTGCGGCCCCTCATGAAAAGTTCAGATTTTTTGTATCCCCCACCCCTCCCATGTTTAGTTTTTTACCTTAGCACTACACAGCTGATTCTTGATCATGAGTAGTGCGAGGGGAATAACCAAAGCGTACACCCAGGGGGGGGCCCGAGAACCGAGTTTGGGAAACCCTGGCCGAGGCTACATCTCAGGGGGGCTAACATGTAGTACATGTGAGTGCGTGTGTGGTTGTGTTTTGATAGTGTATTTGCTGTATGATCATTATGAAGCATCAATGTGTGTCATGAGGAAAGCCCAGTCTCACTATGCAAACACACACAACCTCCAGAGATTACTGTTGCCCACTATGTAAACACACACACACATGCTCACCCGAACTCAATCCAGTTGGAGCTCCATTGTCTTTCTCTGTGTGCATCTGTGCTCTGTAAATATGTTTACCTTTGTTTGTATGCAGTGTGTGTGTGTGTGTGTGTGTGTGTGTGTGTGTGTGTGTGTGTGTGTGTGTGTGTGTGTGTGTGTGTGTGTGTGTGTGTGTGTGTGTGTGTGTGTGTGTGTGTGTGTGTGTGTGTGTGTGTGTGTGTGTGTGTCAGTATGTTTATTGACTTATTTTCTGCAGCAGAATCAATCGCAGCAGAGATTGGGCTGCAGATTAATTTTATGCAAATGTATGCTAATGACTATGACACAGAACTCCACCGCATCAGTTCTATGCAAATCATGTTTGCTAAACAGGCAACTTGGCAGGAGACCCCATTTCCCAACAACCCCCTCTCTCGCCCTTGTTCCACAATCCTCCATTCTCTTCCCATTCTCACACCCTTTCTCTCCCCTCCTCCCTTCACAGTTCCTTCAGTCCCCCACTCTCTCCTCCATTTCCCTACACCCCCTACTTTCCCCTCCCCCTCCAACCAAGCCCTCTATGCTTTCTTCTTTCCTCTTTTCATACATTTTCCCTCCTTTTCCCCTTTTCTTCACAATTCTTCTCTCCACCCCTTCTTCCCCCCGGCTCGCATCTCTATCCCTACCCCCTCTCCCTCATTCCCCCTCTCTCCAAACTCTCCCCTCTCTACCACACCCTCTCCCTCATTTCCCCTCTCTCCAATCTCTCCACACTCTCCCCTCTCCACCACACCCTCTCCCTCATTTCCCCTCTCTCCAATCTCTCCACACTCTCCCCTCTCTACCACACCCTCTCCCTCATTTCCCCTCTCTCAATCTCTCCACACTCTTCCCTCTCTACCACACCCTCTCCCTCATTTCCCCTCTCTCAATCTCTCCACACTCTTCCCTTTCTACCACACCCTCTCCCTAACCATTCTTTCTAATCCTACCTCATCTTCCCTTCTTTTCCCCCTCTTCCTCTCCTCTCCCTTTACCTCCTCTCATCATCAACACTTCTTCCAGATTTGACCCTCTCATTCTCTACCGTACCTCCTTTTAGCCTTTCTCTCCCTTTCTCCCTGACCTTCCTGCTTAAATCTACCCCTTCAAATGATCCTCTCCCCCTCCCCTCTCCTGCTCCTCTCCCCCTCCCCTCTCCTGCTCCTCTCCCCCTCCCCTCTCCTGCTCCTCTCCCCCTCCCCTCTCCTGCTCCTCTCCCCCTCCCCTCTCCCGATCCTCTCCCCCTCCCCTCTCCTGCTCCTCTCCTCCTCTCTGTAAGTGGAGTAATAGAGCTTAAGGAAAACATTGTCAAAGTGCCTGGAAAGCAGAAATAGGGAATCAGGCAGCTACATAACCACACACACACACTCACATTAGGTTTTCTGATAGCAGGTTAACAGATGAGAGGCGAGATGGTGACAGGAAAGAAGAGATGAAGAATCTGTTTAGTGTCTAACACAATGGCAGCCAAGGTTGTGTGTGTGTAGAGGTGTGTAGAGGAAATCGTAAGGAGTCACATCTGCTGTATTCTTTTGGTGGTATGGAGGAGCAAGGAAGAGACTGCATAGGACAGAAATGTGTTGGGAGGAGGAAGGGAGAGGGTTTTCGCTCTTCTCTTCTCCATGCTCTAATCGTCTTTTCCAGAAGAGACTGGATCGTCACATGTAGCACTCGCCTTCAAAGGAGAGGAGAGATATGTATGTGAGAGAAAGAAGGAGTCCATGACAGACAGCAGAGAAAGCCCTTTCAGTATCTCTAATAGCAGACAGCCTTTCCTCACTATGGCCCATGCGGGAATCAAACCCACAACCCTGGTGTTTCTAGCACATTAGTCTAACCCACAGAGCTATTATAGACAGAGTAGCCGAGGGCTATTTACATAGTAGGGTTTGAAGTTTATATAAGTTATTTTCGTTCCTTTTTTATCCTGTAAAATCAACATAGTTTTTTACATTTGGCTCATTAATTTACTTACATGTTTGATTGGTCAGACACCAGATTTGGGTTGTTGGCAATTGAGGTTTCAGAGTATTTCCTGGACCCACAGCTCAAATTCTATAAATCTGATTAAAACGAGACTATGGCGTTCATAAAGTGACCAAAATGTCACATTGACAAAGTTTTATTAAATGTATAATTTATCGCCCTGCCGTGCCTATTTCTGTCCATTAACCCCTTAGACACACCGGTGCGTCAATCTAAATTACATAACATAAAAGTACCATCAAAATCTGTCAATTTAAACTAGAGATATCTGCATCTCCATCCACAGCATCCGCCAGTGTCGCACTTCCGCATCTGCGGTGAAAACTGGCAGAGCTAATCGGAAATGGGTCTTCTCACGTAAACGTCCGTAGTGTCCGAACCGTTTGACCTACAAACTATCTGGGGAGACTTTCACGAACACGTTGGTGTTCTCAATTTTGCTCTTTAACCCCCACAAATGTCAGGAGACTTGTCTGAAGTTTGTACTGTTGATGTGCCAACTTCTGTTTGGAGCGTCCGAACAATTTGGGTTACAAACTAAGGGGAGGCAAGATTCTCACAAACATGATGGTGTTCTCCGTTTTTCTCTACGACCCCCAAAAGTGTCAAGGGACTCATCTGAAGGTAACAGGATTAAAAAAACAAATGGAAGTATGAAGGTAGTTTTGTGCCTACCCCCCAAAAAAAGGTGTTAAATATGTGTGAAAAAAGATACAAGAACCAGTCAAAAGTTTGGACACACCTAGTCATTCAAGGGTTTTTCTTTATTTTTACTATTTTCTACATTGTAGAATAATAGTGAAGACATCAAAACTATGAAATAACACATATGGAATCATGGACCAAAAAAAGTGTTAAACAAATCAAAATATATTTGAGATTTGAGATTCTTCAAAGTAGCCACTCTTTGCCTTGATGACAACTTTGCACACTCTTGGCCACCATATAGCTATATAGTTAGACCACCATATAGCTAATTAGATAGCAATATGGTGGTATTCAAACTGAGGTTAATCAATAAATGTAAACATACATTTTGATTAGCTAGGTAGCTAATGTTAGCTTGCTTTTCCAAAGTCCAGTACCTAGCCTCTGTAGCGAACTAAGAACAGTCCGTGGAAAGCTAGCTAGCTATCGAACAGGCAAAGAAAGGTAGCAAGCTATATTTGGTTATGGAAGGTGTTTATACAAATTACCTCAGCCATTAGGTAGCTAGCTAACTAGCCAGACAACAACAGTTGACCCTGACACAGAAGCTAGCTAACGTTAGCTTGCTCACATCAAAATGCCAGTCCTACATTTTTCCACAAAACATAGCTAGTCAGCTAGGTACATCAGTTCAAAACCAACACCAAGCTTTGGGCAAATGTTCATGCTTCTACAGTACAATGCATGCAATGGGCTTTTGCAACACTAGTTTCTAGCTTCTCCATAGTCCAAGCTATGGTAAGCGCTAGCCACATTTCAATGTCAGACAGGACACAACTCAAACTGTAGCTGAGAAATAACAATGCTTGCTACATGTAGCTAGCTATGTTAAACCCCCAATGCACATGTAAACAGCACCTCAGTTGTGCACGACAGTGTGCAAATGCATGCTTTCTAGCTTCTGAAGAACTCAGCCGTTTTGAACAACCAGAATAAATTCCAGTACACTCCTTCTCCTGTCTTCGTGACATTTTAATCCAAATGTGTGCTGATCACCAGTGCCAAACTAACAACTCTGCCATCTTGATTGTATTTACAGCTCTGATCTGGATGCTGGACTTGCCCATATGTTGGATATGTGACAACAACTCTGGCGTGCACGGCCATTCATACAGCCTAATGATACGTATCAGTGAAGGCTGCTGAGGGGAGGACGGCTCATAATAGAGGCTGGGATGGCGTGAATGGAATGGTATCAAACACCTTTGACTTTTTCCACATTTTGGTACGTTACAGCCGTATTCTAAAATCCATTCAAAGTTGTTTTCCCTAATCAATCTACACACAATAACCCATAATGACAAAGCAAAAACAGGTGCATCCTGTTTCTATTGATCATCCTTGAGATGTTTCTACAACTTGATTGGAGTTCACCTGTGGTAAATTCAATTGATTGGACATGATTTGGAAAGGCACACACCTGTCTATATAAGGACCTACAGTTGACAGTGTATGTCAGAGCAAAAACCATGAGGTCAAAGGAATTGTCTGTAGAGCTAAGAGACAGGATTGTGTCAACGCACTGATCTGGGGAAGGGTACTAAAACATCTCTGCAGCATTGAAGATCCCCAAGAACACAGTCATCATTCTTAAATGGTAGAAGACTCTTCCTAGAGCTGGCCGCCCAGCCAAACTGAGCAATCGAGGGAGAAGGGCCTTGGTCAGAAAGGTGACCAAGAACCAATAGTCACTCTGACAGAGCTCCAGAGTTCTTCTGTGGAGATGGGAGAACCTTCCAGAAGGACAACCATCTCTGCAGCACTCCACCAATCAAGCCTTTATGGTAGAGTGAACAGACGGAAGCCACTCCTCAGTAAAAGGCACATGATAGCCCGCTTGTAGTTTATGTAAAGACACCTAAATGACTCTCAGACCATAAGAAACAAGATAACCTTTATTTAACTAGGCAAGTCAGTTAAGAACAAATTCATGTTTACAATGACGGCCTACCTGGGCCAAACCCGGACGACGCTGGGGCAATTGTGCGCCGCCCTATGGGACTCCCAATCACGGCTAGATGTGATACAGCCTGGATGAAACCAAGACTGAACTCTTTGGCCTGAATGCCAAGCATCACGTCTGGAGGAAACCTGGCACCATCCCTACGGTGAAGCATGGTGGTGGCAGAATCATACTGTGGGAATGTTTTTCAGCGGCAGGGACTGAGAGACTAGTCAGGATTGAAGCAAAGATGAACGGAGCAAAGTTCAGAGAGATTCTTGATTGAAACCTGCTCCAGAGCACTCAGGACCTCAGACTGGGGCAAAGGTTCAACTTCCATCAGGACAACGACCCATAGCACACAGCAGCAACATTCTCCATCCAAGCTTGAGAGGATCTGCAGAGAAGAATGGGAGAAACTCCCCAAATACAGGTGTGCCAAGCTTTTAGCATCATACCCAAGAAGACTCGAGGCTGCAATCGCTGCCAAAGGTGCTTTAACAAAGTACTGAGTAAAGGATCTGAATACTTGTGATATATCAGTTTTTCATTTTAAAACATTTGCAAAAATGTCAAAAAAACATTTTTTTTTGTCATTATGGGGTATTGTGTGTAGATTGATGAGGGGAAAAAATGTTTTAAATTAATTTTGGAATAAGGCAGTAACCTTACAATATATATATATCATTTAAGAGCAGGACACTGTCAGGGCATTATTCCTCTGAAATAGATTTTTCAGCGTCAGACCAATGCCTACTTCTCATTTAACTTTGCTTTTTATCATTAATAAGTGTAGGCATGAGATTCTACAGAAATTTCAAGTGGGGAGAGTGTGATAGATAAGGGTGGACATGGGGGGGCTCGATTCTTGGCTCGACGAGTATAACATGACCTGATATGAATTAGAATGTAAAGATAAAGATGTTTTGTTGTCATATAGGCTATCACTAGAATCATAACTTCACTGACAGAATTATACACTAAGCATGCTAAACATTAAGAACACCTGCTCTTTCAGTGACATAGACTGACCAGGTGAATGGTAGTAGGGGACAGGCACAGTGGTTCGTGTCAAGAACTGCAACGCTGCTGGATTTTTCACACTCAACAGTTTACCATGTGTATCAAGAATGGTCCACCACCCAAAGGACATCCAGCCA
>NC_052314.1:19362129-19385179 GCF_016432855.1 Salvelinus namaycush
GGTTGTTGCCAGGTTGTTACCAGCTTGCTACCAGACTGCTACCAGTTTGTTACCAGGCTGTTGCCAGATTGTTACCAGGTTGTTGCCAGGTTGTTGCCAGGTTGTTACTAGGTTGTTGCCAGGTTGTTGCCAGGTTGTTACTAGGTTGTTGCCAGTTTGTTACCAGGTTATTGCCAGGTTGTTACCAGCTTGCTACCAGGCTGCTACCAGTTTGTTACCAGACTGTTGCCAGTTTCTTACCAGGTTGTTGCCAGGTTGTTGCCAGGTTGTTACTAGGTTGTTGCCAGGTTGTTGCCAGTTTGTTACCAGGTTGTTGCCAGGTTGTTACCAGGTTGCTACCAGGCTGCTACCAGTTTGTTACCAGGCTGTTGCCAGTTTGTTGCCAGGTTGTTGCCAGGTTGTTACCAGGTTGTTGCCAGGTTGTTACCAGTTTGTTACCAGGTTGTTACCAGGTTGTTGCCAGGTTGTTACCAGGCTGTTACCAGGTTGTTGCCAGGTTGTTGCCAGGTTGTTGCCAGGTTGTTGCCAGGTTGTTACTAGGTTGTTGCCAGGTTGTTGCCAGGTTGTTGCCAGGTTGTTGCCAGGTTGTTACTAGGTTGCTACCAGGCTATTACCAACTCCTTGGATTTAGCCTCTGTAACCTTCATCCCTCCCTCTCACTCACTCACCCCACATCTCAGCCCTGCGTCACTCCCCCATCCTGGGTATTCCCTCTCCCTGATTCACCTCCTTCCCATCCAACCATCCATGTACAATCTCCCCTATACTCCTTCAGTCCCCTCTACACACCATCCACCCCCCCTACCCCACAGGCCCTCTCATTCATATTCTCTCTATCACTCTTTTTCTAGTCTCTTTATTTCTCTCATTCTGGTCTCTCTTTCTATCCCTCTGGTCTCTCTTTCTCTCCCTCTGGTCTCTCTTTCTATCCCTCTGGTCTCTCTTTCTCTCCCTCTGGTCTCTCTCTCGTTTCTCTACCTCTGGTCTCTCTCTTTCTCTTCATCTGGTTTCTCTGTCTTTCTCTCGCTTTAGTCACTCTTTCAGGCCCTCAAATGTTTCTGTTTCTTTGCCAGCAGTGTGTGTCAGGTGAGGAAGAGAGATATGTGATTTTTCTCTAATCAAACTGATCATATCTTTTTTCAGTCTTCAGGCTTTATTATCTGATCTACGGCATCTTCCTCGATGTGCAGGATGCAAATGGATTCTCCAGACACCATGAGGGAGAGAGAGGGAGCGAAAGAGAGAGAGAAAGAGAGAGAGAATCTCTGCCAAATAACTGCCTTTCTTTTCATAGACTATTTAAAATCCTTTTACCTTCAACCAAAACCCTGCCTTCTCTCTCCCTCTCCCTCTCCCTCTCCCTCTCCCTCTCCCTCTCCCTCTCTCTCTCTCTCTCTCTCTCTCTCTCTCTCTCTCTCTCTCTCTCTCTCCCTCTCCCTCTCCCTCTCCCTCTCCCTCTCTCTCTCTCTCTCTCTCTCTCTCTCTCTCTCTCTCTCTCTCTCTCTCTCTCTCTCTCTCTCTCTCTTCCCTCTTTTATCCTCACAGAGATATGAGGCTTTGAACTCCCTGAAGGAAGAGGAAAACGAGGGGAAATCAAACAGCCGTGTCCGCACGCCCTCAGCCGCTTGTTAGAGCCGATTGGTGTCTGTACGCATTTGTCAGGTCAGACTGTGTTTGTGTGTATGTGTGTGTGTGTGTGTGTGTGTGTGTGTGTGTGTGTGTGTGTGTGGACATGTATGGAGGGGGGATCACAGCTAATTTAAGGCACTAAACTAAACTAACACAAATGTTTTGCCAAACAGCCTCCAGCTACAGTCATGAACGATTAAAGAGGAGCAGAAAGATCTAAGACACACACACACACGCACGCACGCACGCACACACACACACACACACACACACACACACACACACACACACACACACACACACACACACACACACACACACACACACACACACACACACACACACACACACACACACACACACACTGGCGTTTAAAGCAGTCTGTCAGAATTCTTCCACCAGGAGAAAGATAACATCTTAGAGACACAGCCGTGCTGTACTTGTGCCTTAATTAGGGTAACAGTGAAATGATCAGTTGTAAGTGGTTTGTACTGCAGTGTAATGACTATCATTAATTGCTGTTTGGTTTGTTTTCAACCTTAAATCTCCTATTGTGTTTTAACATGGCTGATATGACAGACTGCATCTATATACATTAGTTCAACTCATTATAACAGGGTTTCATCTAGGCGTTCAATGCAGGGTGTCTTTGGTTCTGTCCAGTTCTGACCCTGGTGAGTGTGTGTGTGTGTGTGTGTGTGTGTGTGTGTGTGTGTGTGTGTGTGTGTGTGTGTGTGTGTGTGTGTGTGTGTGTGTGTGTGTGTGTGTGTGTGTGTGTGTGTGTGCGTGTGTGTGTGTGTGTGTGTGTACACTGTCTACACTATTACACTGGGGACCCCAGTGCCTGAGAGCATTTGATCCCTCACTGTTTGTTTTTTCGAGGCGGGCAATATGTGGACGGCCGTAGAGTGAGAGGGGTCCTAAGGGTTCTGGTGACCTACCATTTAGAAGATTTGCTCTGCTCTCTGACATTTATCCGTGTGTGTGTGTGGACAGCCAGGAAAACACACGGTTTGTCCATCGCCCCGACAAAGTGCATCCGATCACCTTGAGTCAACAGACGCTAATACTGCGGGGGTTAGCCGGCAAATCCCTACGCTTTTAGAGAGAGAAGGAGAGAGCTGGAGAGAGAGATGGTAAAGAGGAGAGAGCCAAAGGCACCATACCTTAGGGGAGAAACACAGAGAGCGATGGAGAGAGGGAGGAAGAGAGAGGGAGATAGTGAAAGTGCTCTGAGGAGAGACATGATGGCAAACTGTGAACCCTCCTTTATTGATGTGAGAGATTTGGAGCGATGTCAGATGTGCCTTTCCTCTTCGCTTCACCCTCCTCCTCCTCCTCCTCCTCAGGATCACATCACAGACTCCCCAGGGACCTATTCACAGCCACAGAGAGCTCCTAACAGTAGATCCTCACACAGAGTCTTTCCCTTTTATATCCCCAAACGAAATGAGGTTTAGACAAGGCTCAATGGGTTGAGAGGGGAAACTGTGTGTTATATTGCCCAGTTGATCTGAAAGAGATTGAAGTCCTACGGTTACACCAGTTCTATAGAGGTGTACTGCAGCTATGGTGAAGTGTTTCTCCCTATTGGAGCTGTGAGTCTGAAAGGATCGCACACAAGCTCATGGCAGGATAGGCTTTAGTGCTCCACTCAAGCACACAGTGTGTCTCCTATTCCGTATGTGTGGTACTGTATAGAACCATGCTACAGTAGCTGCTGTTAAATGGATGTGTCTGTCTATAGGCGCAGTGATTATCGAGACTCTGTGAAAGGCCTGTAGAACAGCTGTCAGTGGGAGGGAAGACGGGAGGGAAGAAGGGAGGGAAAGATGGAAATAGAGAGAGAGAGCCCGCTCCCAACCCAATCGAAAGCCTGTCTCTCTGACAGCCAGCCTCCCCCTCCTCGGTCTCCTACCCACTCAACTCCTCCTATCTCCACTCTCACCTCTCCTTCCCTCTCCACTCCTTCTCTGTCTCTGTCTCTCCCTGGCTCCTTGGTCCCTGAAGCCTCTCAGAAGGAGCGATAAAGAGACGGGGAGTATTGTTTCAACTCAGTGGTCTGATCACAGTGTCCGTGAGAGAGCTGGTTATAACTTTAACACACAGAGACGTCTACTGTCCGTCTTTACTACCCGTCTATGCAGGACAGGACAGAAGTAGTCGCAAATACCTTTGTATTCATAAACCTTAACAAAACTTTGGTAATAATAGATCATGTACTTCCTCCTTATTTTTGACGACAATACCGCCAATTAAGTAATTTCTAGTATGACCATCTAGTGAGTATCCTCCTATAGCAGACTAGCTTACAGTATATAGCACCAGAGAGTCACAGGGGGATCCCTTGTGAGGACGCTAGGGTCAACTATAGCACGTTAGCTGATGTATTCATTTCACTTACATTGTGGCATGTTACAAATACACACAGTCACACAATGATTCACTAAACACCAGGCACTCTGTTACTGACACAAGGATTCACTAAACACCAGGCACTCTGTTACTGACACAATGATTCACTAAACAGCAGGCACTCTGTTACTGACACAATGATTCACTAAACAGCAGGCACTCTGTTACTGACACAATGATTCACTAAACAGCAGGCACTCTGTTACTGACACAATGATTCACTAAACAGCAGGCACTCTGTTACTGACACAATGATTCACTAAACAGCAGGCACTCTGTTACTGACACAATGATTCACTAAACAGCAGGCACTCTGTTACTGACACAATGATTCACTAAACAGCAGGCACTCTGTTACTGACACAATGATTCACTAAACACCAGGCACTCTGTTACTGACACAATGATTCACTAAACAGCAGGCACTCTGTTACTGACACAATGATTCACTAAACAGCAGACTCTGTTACTGACACAATGATTCACTAAACAGCAGGCACTCTGTTACTGACACAATGATTCACTAAACACCAGGCACTCTGTTACTGACACAATGATTCACTAAACAGCAGGCACTCTGTTACTGACACAATGATTCACTAAACAGCAGGCACTCTGTTACTGACACAATGATTCACTAAACAGCAGGCACTCTGTTACTGACACAATGATTCACTAAACAGCAGGCACTCTGTTACTGACACAATGATTCACTAAACACCAGGCACTCTGTTACTGACACAATGATTCACTAAACAGCAGGCACTCTGTTACTGACACAATGATTCACTAAACAGCAGGCACTCTGTTACTGACACAATGATTCACTAAACAGCAGACTCTGTTACTGACACAATGATTCACTAAACAGCAGGCACTCTGTTACTGACACAATGATTCACTAAACAGCAGGCACTCTGTTACTGACACAATGATTCACTAAACAGCAGGCACTCTGTTACTGACACAATGATTCACTAAACAGCAGGCACTCTGTTACTGACACAATGATTCACTAAACAGCAGGCACTCTGTTACTGACACAATGATTCACTAAACAGCAGGCACTCTGTTACTGACACAATGATTCACTAAACAGCAGGCACTCTGTTACTGACACAATGATTCACTAAACAGCAGGCACTCTGTTACTGACACAATGGCTTAAAACTTTATGGATGTGAACACAAATTGTTGTCTTCACACACACACACACACACACACACACACACACACACACACACACACACACACACACACACACACACACACACACACACACACACACACACACACACACACACACACACACACACACACACACACACACACACACACACACACACACAGTCCTACACACAGGGGACACAGTAACACGTTACATATGTTACATGTGTGGGATAAATCGATCATTGCGTGTGGTGCCCAGTCAGATTACTTCTGTGTTCTAATTGGCCACTGAGGAGTCTGCTGGTGTAGACTATGGAGGGAGACTGCTGCTGGAGATACGATCTCTACGCTCCGCAGACCGGCACACAAACACACACACACAGTTATTACAGCAGGCCTTAATGAAATGTTCAGTGGGTCAGAATGTTGAGATTTTTGTTATCTGGCGAAGACTAATGATAAATAAAACATTATTCGATTGTTGTGGAAAATAGAGAAACTTAAACTAAGGATCTGGTGTTGCCAGCTGTTCCTGAATTAGCTCTAATATTAATAATCTGTCTTCCATTTGGGTTCACTTCAGCAGGAGTGTTTTGATACTCCACACTGGCCTGTCTTTTTACTGTTACTAAGCTTTTGTTTAATCCTCTCTGTCTTGTAGAACCGGGAGTGGTGCAGTTTAACCATACAGCTTGGTGAAAACTGTACTGTACAATCATCTCTCCCGCGCTCTCTCTCTCTCTCTCTCTCTTTCTCTTTCTCTCTCTCTCTCTGAGAAATGTTCTAGTAATCTATAATTGAAATATAGTCTGAAATTATTTCCTCTAAAATGTTGAATTCATTGGTGTAAAACTGGTCGGGGACATTAGCATATTTTTTTATTTAATGTCTTGAGTAACTAACTTGTCACTTCCTATATTTTGTGGTTAATGAATTAATGAGTGGCAGTTTGCCCTTGATGTGTCAGCATGTAGCAATATGTTTATTCATGTTTTCATTAGAGGGTGCTTTTATATTATATTAAAGGGTGCTGTGACCAGGCTGATCTGACTGCCTTAAGCTGCCAGTCACATCAGAGTGTTTCAACCCGCTGCCTGTGTACCTCAGCTAGTGTACAGGTGTAACGGGCTTCCTCCTTCTCTTCATCCGAAGAGGAGTAGCAAGGATTGGACCAAAGTGCAGCGGGGTGTGAATTCATAATGATTTATTAAACAAAACGACGAAACACGAAATAACACTAGAAATACAAAATAACAAAACGAACTAAACAGACCTAAACTACGAACTTACATGAAACGAAGAACACACGAACAGGAACAGACAAACCGAAACAGTCCCGTGTGGTAACATCTACTGACACGGAAGACAATCACCCACAAACAAACAGTGAGAACAACCTACCTTAATATGACTCTCAATCAGAGGAAACGTCAAACACCTGCCTCTAATTGAGAGCCATACCAGGCAACCCAAAACCAACATAGAAACAGAAAACATAGACTGCCCACCCAAAACTCACGCCCTGACCAATAAACACATACCAAACAACCAGAAAACAGGTCAGGAACGTGACAACAGGATTACTTCAATTATACATCAATGTGTGTGTGTGTGTGTTTAGTCTATTCTACATCATTTACATACTTCCTTTTGAGAAAACATCCCATTTTTTATATATTTTTAGTTCCCCATTTAGCTTTTGCAGAAGCTGCTTCTCTTCCTGGGGTCCACAAAAAACACAAAACACTGCAAAACATGGATATGCTAGACAAGGACAGTCACACTAAACAAATAACGTGTGTGTAGGAGTGTGTCTGTCACGATCGTCGTAAGGATTGGACCAAGGTGCAGCGTGGTAGGCGTACATTTTCTTTTATTTAAATGAACACCGAACAAAAACAACAAAATACTGAATGAAACGTGAAGCTACTGGTGTGCACAAAGGCAACTAACTTTAGACAAGATCCCACAAAACACAAAGGGGAAATGGCTGCCTAAATATGCTCCCCAATCAGAGACAACGATAAACAGCTGTCTCTGATTGGGAAGCATACCAGGCCAACATAAACCATTAATCACCTAGATGACCCACCCTAGTCACTATCACGCCCCAACCAACATAGAGAATAAACAGCTTTCTATGGTCAGGGCGTGACAGTGTGTAACTGTGTGTGTGTGTGTGTGTGTGTGTGTGTGTGTGTGTGTGTGTGTGTGTGTGTGTGTGTGTGTGTGTGTGTGTGTGTGTGTGTGTGTGTGTGTGTGTGTGTGTGTGTGTGTGTGTGTGTGTGTGTGCGCGTCCCCTCACAGTTTCTATCGTTCCATTAGTTTTATAAAGGTAATTCTGCTATTGGAGATGGAAGGGAGTTCCATGCGATCATGTTCATCTCTCAACGAGTAAACCCACAACAAGGAAATGCTGTCTTGCATGTTGTTGATGGTAGTTTTGGAGTTAAGGGCAAGTTGTGCTACTCTGTTTTAAGCCAGCTGCTGCTTTGCTAGTTCTTTCTGTGCTGCACTTGACCATATTACTGGACAGTAATCATGATGGGACAAAACCAGAGCCTGAACAACTGGTACAGTTGATTTTTGTATAAAAAACGCAGAACATCTTGTTATAACAGACATACCCCTCCCCATCTTCACAACAACTTTAGCAATATGACCATCCAATATTATACCTTGTAGTTTAGCTTCCTCATCTTGCTCAATGGTCACACCCTTTATGTACAACTCCAGTTGAGTTTTAGGTCTTAGAAAATGCTTATAACCAAATACAATGCTTTTAGTTTTAGATGTATTAAAGACCAGTTTATTATTAATCACCCATTCTGATACTGACTGTAGCTCCTTATTTAGAATTTCAGTGAGCTCACTGGCTTTGGGTGCTGACATGTAGAGTGTGGAATCATCCGCATGCATAGTCATTCTAGCTTCTTGTAAGACCAGTGGCAAATAATTTGTAAAAATAGACAAGGCTAACGGCCCAAGGCAACTGCCCTGAGGGACACCGCACTGTACATATCTGATGTTAGAGAAGCTTCCATTGAAGAACACTCTCTGGGTTCTATTTGATAAATAACTCTCCAAAAATGTGATGGCGGGTGATGTAAATAATAATTGATTGAATTTATATAGTGCTTTTCTACCAACTGAGGTACTCAAAAGGCTTTACATGGAAACTCACCTCATCCACCATCAACTTGTAGCACCTACCTGGCTGATGCACGGTGACCATTTTTGTGCCAGAACGTTCACCACACATCAGCTATCAGGTGGAGAGGTGAGGAATGATATATGCCAATTAGGAATGAAGGGGATGACTAGGTGGCCAGGTTGGGAATTTAGCCATGACACCGGGGTTAACACCCTTCTTCTTAATGTAAGTGTCATGGGATTTGTAATGACCACAGAGAGTGAGGACACCCGTTTAATGTCCGATACAAAAGACGGCCCCCTTACGCAGGGCAATGTCCCGTTCACTGCCCTGGGGAATTGGGATCTACTTAGACCAGAGGGAAGAGTGCCCCCATTGGCCCTCCATCACCACTTCCAGCAGCATCTGGTCTCCCATCCAGGACCAACCCTACTTAGGTTCAGAGGTAAGCCAGCAGTGGGATGAAGGGTGGTATAGCTATAGTAAGCCAGCAGTGGGATGAAGGGTGGTATATGTATAGTAAGCCAGCAGTGGGATGAAGGGTGGTATAGGTATAGTAAGCCAGCAGTGGGATGAAGGGTGGTATAGCTATAGTAAGCCAGCAGTGGGATGAAGGGTGGTATAGCTATAGTAAGCCAGCAGTGGGATGAAGGGTGGTATAGGTATAGTGAGCCAGCAGTGGGATGAAGGGTGATATAGCTATAGTAAGCCAGCAGTGGGATGAAGGGTGGTATAGCTATAGTAAGCCAGCAGCGGGATGAAGGGTGGTATAGGTATAGTAAGCCAGCAGTGGGATGAAGGGTGGTATAGGTATAGTAAGCCAGCAGTGGGATGAAGGGTGGTATAGCTATAGTAAGCCAGCAGTGGGATGAAGGGTGGTATAGCTATAGTAAGCCAGCAGTGGGATGAAGGGTGGTATAGGTATAGTGAGCCAGCAGTGGGATGAAGGGTGATATAGCTATAGTAAGCCAGCAGTGGGATGAAGGGTGGTATAGCTATAGTAAGCCAGCAGCGGGATGAAGGGTGGTATAGGTATAGTAAGCCAGCAGTGGGATGAAGGGTGGTATAGGTATAGTAAGCCAGCAGTGGGATGAAGGGTGGTATAGGTATAGTAAGCCAGCAGTGGGATGAAGGGTGGTATAGCTATAGTAAGCCAGCAGTGGGATGAAGGGTGGTATAGCTATAGTAAGCCAGCAGTGGGATGAAGGGTGGTATAGGTATAGTGAGCCAGCAGTGGGATGAAGGGTGATATAGCTATAGTAAGCCAGCAGTGGGATGAAGGGTGGTATAGCTATAGTAAGCCAGCAGCGGGATGAAGGGTGGTATAGGTATAGTAAGCCAGCAGTGGGATGAAGGGTGGTATAGGTATAGTGAGCCAGCAGTGGGATGAAGGGTGGTATAGCTATAGTAAGCCAGCAGTGGGATGAAGGGTGATATAGCTATAGTAAGCCAGCAGTGGGATGAAGGGTGGTATAGCTATAGTAAGCCAGCAGCGGGACGAAGGGTGGTATAGGTATAGTAAGCCAGCAGTGGGATGAAGGGTGGTATAGCTATAGTAAGCCAGCAGCGGGATGAAGGGTGGTATAGGTATAGTAAGCCAGCAGTGGGATGAAGGGTGGTATAGGTATAGTAAGCCAGCAGTGGGATGAAGGGTGGTATAGGTATGGTAAGCCAGCAGTGGGATGAAGGGTGGTATAGGTATAGTAAGCCAGCAGTGGGATGAAGGGTGGTATAGGTATAGTAAGCCAGCAGTGGGATGAAGGGTGGTATAGGTATAGTAAGCCAGCAGTGGGATGAAGGGTGGTATAGGTATAGTAAGCCCGCAGTGGGATGAAGCTTTAACTTCCTGACCGATGTCTTGAGATGTTGCTTCAATATAAATCACATAATTTCCCTTCCTCATGATGCCATCTATTTAGTGAAGTGCACCAGTCCCTCATGCAGCAAAGCACCCCCACAACATGATGCTGCCACCCCCGTGCTTCACGGTTGGGATGGTGTTCTTCGGCTTGCAAGCCGCCCCCTTTTTCCTCCAAACATAACGATGGTCATTATGGCCAAACAGTTCTATTTTTGTTTCATCAAACCAGAGGACATTTCTCCAAAAAGTATGATCGTTGTCCCCATGTACAGTTGCAAACTGTAGTCTGGCTTTTTTTTATGGCGGTTTTGGAGCAGTGGCTTCTACCTTGCTGAGCAGCCTTTCAGGTTATGTCGATACAGGACTCGTTTTACTGTGGATATAGATACTTTTGTACCTGTTTCCTCCAGCATCTTCACAAGGTCCTTTGCTGTTGTTCTGGGATTGATATGCACTTTTCACACCAAAGTACGTTCAATCTCTAGGAGACAGAAAGTGTCTCCTTCGTGAGCGGCATGACAGCTGCGTGGGCCCATGGTGTTTATACTTGCGTACTATTGTTTGTACAGATGAACGTGGTACCTTCAGGCATTTGGAAATTGCTCCCAAGGATGAACCAGACTTGTTGAGTTTTACAATTTTCTTCTGACGTCTTGGCTGATTTCTTTTGATTTTCCCACGATGTCAAGCAAAGAGGCACTGAGTTTGAAGGTAGGCCTTGAAATACATCCACAGGTACACCTCCAATTGACTCAAATGATGTCAATTAGCCTATCAGAAGCTTCTAAAGCCGTCACATCATTTTCTGGAATTTTCCAAGCTGTTTAAAGGCACAGTCAACTTAGTGTATGTAAACTTCTGACACACTGGAATTGTGATACAGTGAATTATAAGTTAAATAATCTGTTTGTAAACAATTGTTGGGAAATGACTTGTGTCATGCACAAAGTAGATGTCCTAACCGACTTTCTAAAACTATATTTTGTTAACAAGAAATTTGTGGAGTGGTTGAAAAACGAGTTTTAATGACTCCAACCTAAGTGTATGTAAACTTCCCACTTCAACTGTACCTACTGTATATGTGTGTGTATTTGTGTGATGTTGGGTTGAAGCTACTGAGCCTACAGCTCTCCCATTCCTCCCAGGCTTTTTGGAGGGAGGGTGGACAATGAGCCTCTTGTAGGAGATGTAAGCAATGTTCCCATGCTCTCTGGCAGCTTTCATAGCTGGGATAAGTTCTTTCCACCTCTGGCGCACAGTTTCAGATGTTGGTTCCTCCCAAGGTCTTGGCTCGCTCCAGAACAGCCAGATTTTCCTTAAACCTCAGGAACTTGACCACTATCGGCCTGGGTCTGTCACCTGGGCTAGTTGCATGTTTTTCAGACCTGTGGGCACGCTCCACCTCAATCTTCATACGATCCATCAGCAGCTTTTCACTGATAGTTTTTCGTCATTTCTCCTTGTGTAACGAATGTTCTCCTCCTCGTCTGAGGAGGAGCAAGGATCGGACCAAAATGCAGCTGGTGATGAATACATGTTGATTTATTAAACAAGACGAACACGAAGCACACTTGATAAATTACAAAATCACAAAACGACGTAGACCGACCTGGACATGAGAACTTACATAACCCGAAGAACGCACGAACAGGAACAGACTAAACAAAACGAAACAGTCCCGTGTGGTACATACACAGACATGGAAGACAATCACCCACAAACAAACGGTGTGAACAGCCTACCTTTATATGGTTCTCAATCAGAGGAAACGTCAAACACCTGTCCCTGATTGAGAACCATATAAGGCTAATTACCAATGAACCTAAACATAGAAACACATAACATAGACTGCCCACCCAGCTCACGTCCTGACCAACTAAACAAAGCTAAACAAAGGAAAATAAGGTCAGGAACGTGACACCTTGGCTCAGTTCTCATGTGAAGACTCTGGTATGTCATCCACAACAATGTTATTCTGCCTGGATTGTCCCTCTAGATCAGGAATGGACAACTTCTTAACTCATCATGAGGGGCTACGTACCCACATCCATACCCCCCTCCCCCAAGGTGGGGGGCAGGGATAGACATAATGTGGAGATAAAAATAGTTAAAAAAAAACTGCAATACTACACATTTTGCCGTGGGGCGTAGAGAAAATGTTGCCGTTTTAAAGCACGTTTCTACACAGTTTTTCATAAGGCGGAGAGAAGTTTGAGCAATTTTAGAACTAATTTAATGTAATTCTACTAATTTTGCCATAGGGTGGAAAGAAGATTTGCAGTTTTTAATATGATATCTGAGTGAGAGTAACTAACAAAATCAATGGGGGCCCCCTGGTCGGTTATTTGACATTGATTAGGCCTACTACAAGTTTAGATAGCTGGCTGCTCCACTAACTTACCAATCTAAATGTGTTAATAATGATTGACAGATGGTGCTGATGTCATCTCCAGAGGACTTCCAGTTTGTTGTTGTCTTGCTGCAAGTCTCTTTCAGGACATCCAACTCTCCCTGGGAGAACTGCAAACTGTTCTTAAGGTCCTGGACCTCTCTGGTCAGATCGTTCATTCTTGTGTTGGTTGAGTCCCTCAGTATTTGGACAAAGCTCTTAGGACCCTCGTTCATTTAAAAGATCCTTCACCTGTGATCGAGAAACACTGCCCTCTCTATTACTCCTAACTTAAGCTGTGGATGCCATGGTAGCAACGTAGGCTAACGCTGGTAATCCACGCAGTTCCAGACAGGGCAGGTCGCAGGGCAGATTTAAACAGCAACAAACAATAATCCACAGTCCCAGCCACAAGGCTGTGATCCAGCTGTCAAGGAAATCTTGCTAACCTGATAGCTAGTTAGCAGCTAGGCCCTTCAAACTTTTGGTTGGCAGGATCCCTGGACAGATATACTGCAGCGGTCCCAGCAACTGAGGCTAACAGCGTCGTGGGATCCAAATTAAAAAGGTAGCTAGTAACCAAACTTTTTTGGTAGAACACTTTTTCAGAGACTTTCAAAAACTCCATGGCATTCTTTTGACCAATCACACCTTAGAGAGACATTGGCCTTGGTGGAGCAGCTGGCCGAGGGACGTGCATGTATGATCGGATATGGGTTGTTTGTGTTGATTATTTGTCTCCTGTCACACACAGACATGCACACACAGACATGCACACACAGACATGCACACACAGACATGCACACACAGACATGCACACACAGACATGCACACACAGAGGGTCTCCCATTAGAAGTCGGCGGGGCTTTGGAGTTGCCTCCAGCTGATCAATATCCTGTGGTCAGAAATCAATCAGGATCAATAAACGTCTCTGCAGGAGAAACACTGGCACGATTAAACTAACGCTACTGGCTACTGGAGAGAAAATGCTGACTGAGGGAGAGATGGAGGGGTAAGAGAGGAGGGAAGAGAGGAGGAGAAGAAAGGAGATGAGGGGAGAGGAGGCGTGAGGGGCAGGCTGGGGTCAATTAGTATTCATAAATGAGAAATGAATGTGTGGCTGCAGTCTAATAACAATTAGACTACTAGATCATCTAATCACATAGCCTGGTCAGTGTAACTGGAGCTCAATAGATCCTTAATGGCCTGCCTGTACAGTCCTGTCACCAGGGTTACATCCCAGCCCTAATGGTTATTATAGCAGGCCTTTATTAAATGTTATCCTGGTCCCTCAATAGACAAATAACATCTGATTCTATCTGCGGACACTTAGCAGAGGGAGGGAAGGAGGGAAAGAGGGAGGGCCACGGTGAGAGAGAAAATTTGAAAAATAATGAAGGAGAATGAATGTGAGAGATATGATGTGAATATTGAAATCATATTCATTTCCGGAAAAGACAGGTCTCCACACCTCCATACCATCATATAGCATGTCATACCTGGCATTGCCGTAACATGCCTTTAGCACCATTATCCTAGCGCACGCACGCAGCACACACGCACACACACACACACACACCTCTCCTGTAGGCTGGACGTCTGTATGCTAAACGTCCTTGTTCATCTCTGAAGAGAAAATAATTTGACTCTCCTCCCCACCACCACCCAAACACACACACACACTCTGCATATTCTGCACTAGCTAGGCAGAGCGTTTCTAATGCCATTATTTCAAAGCGTGGTCAGTGACCCCTCTAAAGAGCCGCCCTACTGAGTGTGTATACTCACAGCCTAAATAATGCAGTGACTGAGCTGCGTCTAGCCCACAGCGTGAATAAATAACTACACACACACACACACACACACATATACATACACACACACACACACACACATAAACAAGTAACTACACACAAACACTGCTCTCTACTAACTCTCCTTACAGTTAAATCAGCAGATAAATATTTCAGAGGTTGCTTACTTGATAACAGTTTAACTTATTTAAGATTTCATTACATTTCTACTAAAGAAAGACATACTTAGAGAGAGAAAGCCGTGAGGTCCTAAGTACTGTTTTCGTCAAACCAACAGGTTTTCAACAGTAGGTGAACACCCACTCTCTCCAGTATTAGTAACAGAGTTACAATATGTGAACATCCTCTCTCTCTCCAGTATTAGTAACAGAGTTACAGTAGGTGAACACCCTCTCTCTCCAGTATTAGTAACAGAGTTACAGTAGGTGAACACCCTCTCTCTCCAGTATTAGTAACAGAGTTACAGTATGTGAACATCCTCTCTCTCCAGTATTAGTAACAGAGTTACAGTATGTGAACACCCTCTCTCTCCAGTATTAGTAACAGAGTTACAGTAGGTGAACACCCTCTCTCTCCAGTATTAGTAACAGAGTTACAGTAGGTGAACACCCACTCTCTCCAGTATTAGTAACAGAGTTACAGTAGGTGAACACTCTCTCTCTCCAGTATTAGTAACATAGTTACAGTAGGTGAACACCCACTCTCTCCAGTATTAGTAACAGAGTTACAGTAGGTGAACACCCACTCTCTCCATATTTAGTAACAGAGTTACAGTATGTGAACACCCTCTCTCTCCAGTATTAGTAACAGAGTTACAGTATGTGAACACCCACTCTCTCCAGTATTAGTAACAGAGTTACAGTAGGTGAACACCCACTCTCTCCAGTATTAGTAACAGAGTTACAGTATGTGAACACCCTCTCTCTCCAGTATTAGTAACAGTTACAGTATGTGAACACCCACTCTCTCCAGTATTAGTAACATAGTTACAGTATGTGAACACCCACTCTCTCCAGTATTAGTAACAGAGTTACAGTATGTGAACACCCACTCTCTCCAGTATTAGTAACAGAGTTACAGTAGGTGAACACCCTCTCTCTCCAGTATTAGTAACATAGTTACAGTATGTGAACACCCTCTCTCTCCAATATTAGTAACAGAGTTACAGTAGGTGAACACCCACTCTCTCCAGTATTAGTAACAGAGTTACAGTATGTGAACACCCTCTCTCTCCAGTATTAGTAACATAGTTACAGTATGTGAACACCCTCTCTCTCCAGTATTAGTAACATAGTTACAGTATGTGAACACCCTCTCTCTCCAGTATTAGTAACAGAGTTACAATATGTGAACATCCTCTCTCTCTCCAGTATTAGTAACAGAGTTACAGTATGTGAACACCCACTCTCTCCAGTATTAGTAACATAGTTACAGTAGGTGAACACACTCTCTCTCCAGTATTAGTAACATAGTTACAGTAGGTGAACACACTCTCTCTCCAGTATTAGTAACAGAGTTACAGTAGGTGAACACACTCTCTCTCCAGTATTAGTAACAGAGTTACAGTATGTGAACACACTCTCTCTCCAGTATTAGTAACAGAGTTACAGTAGGTGAACACCCACTCTCTCCAGTATTAGTAACAGAGTTACAGTAGGTGAACACACTCTCTCTCCAGTATTAGTAACAGAGTTACAGTAGGTGAACACCCACTCTCTCCAGTATTAGTAACAGAGTTACAGTATGTGAAACCACTCTCTCTCCAGTATTAGTAACAGAGTTACAGTAGGTGAACACACTCTCTCTCCAGTATTAGTAACAGAGTTACAGTAGTGAACACCCTCTCTCTCCAGTATTAGTAAACAGAGTTACAGTATGTAACACCACTCTCTCCAGTATTAGTACAGAGTTACAGTAGGTGAACATCCTCTCTCTCCAGTATTAGTAACAGAGTTACGTATGTGAACACCTCTCTCTCCAGTATTAGTAACAGAGTTACAGTAGGTGAACACCCACTCTCTCCAGTATTAGTAACAGAGTTACAGTAGGTGAACACCCACTCTCTCCTGTATTAGTAACAGAGTTACAGTAGGTGAACACCCACTCTCTCCAGTATTAGTAACAGAGTTACAGTAGGTGAACACCCTCTCTCTCAGTATTAGTAACAGAGTTACAGTAGGTGAACACCCACTCTCTCCAGTTTTAGTAACAGAGTTACTAGGTGAACCCCCACTCTTCCTGTATTAGTAACGAGTTACAGTAGGTGAACACCCACTCTCTCCAGTATTAGTAACAGAGTTCGTAGGTGAACACCCTCTCTCTCCAGTATTAGTAACAGAGTTACAGTAGGTGAACACCCACTCTCTCCAGTATTAGTAACAGAGTTACAGTAGGTGAACACCCTCTCTCTCCAGTATTAGTAACAGAGTTACAGTAGGTGAACACCCTCTCTCCCAGTATTAGTACAGAGTTACAGTAGGTGAACACCTTCTCTCTCCAGTATTAGTAACAGAGTTACAGTATGTGAACACCCACCTCTTCCAGTATTAGTAACAAGTTACAGTAGGTGAACACCCTCTCTCTCCAGTATTAGTAACAGAGTTACAGTAGGTGAACACCCTCTCTCTCCAGTATTAGTAACAGAGTTACAGTAGGTGAACACCCTCTCTCTCCAGTATTAGTAACAGAGTTACAGTAGGTGAACATCCTCTCTCTCCAGTATTAGTAACAGAGTTACAGTAGGTGAACACCCTCTCTCTCCAGTATTAGTAACAGAGTTACAGTATGTGAACACCCACTCTCTCCAGTATTAGTAACAGAGTTACAGTAGGTGAACACCCACTCTCTCCAGTATTAGTAACAGAGTTACAGTAGGTGAACACCCTCTCTCTCCAGTATTAGTAACAGAGTTACAGTAGGTGAACACCCTCTCTCTCCAGTATTAGTAACATAGTTACAGTATGTGAACATCCTCTCTCTCCAGTATTAGTAACATAGTTACAGTAGGTGAACACCCTCTCTCTCCAGTATTAGTAACAGAGTTACAGTAGGTGAACACCCACTCTCTCTCCAGTATTAGTAACATAGTTACAGTATGTGAACACCCTCTCTCTCCAGTATTAGTAACAGAGTTACAGTAGGTGAACATCCTCTCTCTCCAGTATTAGTAACAGAGTTACAGTAGGTGAACACCCTCTCTCTCCAGTATTAGTAACAGAGTTACAGTAGGTGAACACACTCTCTCTCCAGTATTAGTAACATAGTTACAGTATGTGAACACCCTCTCTCTCCAGTATTAGTAACAGAGTTACAGTAGGTGAACACACTCTCTCTCCAGTATTAGTAACATAGTTACAGTATGTGACCCTCTCTCTCCAGTATTAGTAACAGAGTTACAGTAGGTGAACACACTCTCTCTCCAGTATTAGTAACAGAGTTACAGTAGGTGAACACCCTCTCTCTCCAGTATTAGTAACATAGTTACAGTATGTGAACACCCACTCTCTCTCTCCAGTATTAGTAACAGAGTTACAGTAGGTGAACACCCACTCTCTCCAGTATTAGTAACAGAGTTACAGTAGGTGAACACCCACTCTCTCCAGTATTAGTAACATAGTTACAGTAGGTGAACACCCACTCTCTCCAGTATTAGTAACAGAGTTACAGTATGTGAACACCCTCTCTCTCCAGTATTAGTAACATAGTTACAGTATGTGAACACCCTCTCTCTCCAGTATTAGTAACAGAGTTACAGTATGTGAACACCCTCTCTCTCCAGTATTAGTAACATAGTTACAGTAGGTGAACACCCACTCTCTCCAGTATTAGTAACAGAGTTAACGTAGGTGAACACCCACTCTCTCCAGTATTATATACAGAGTTACTGTATGTGAACACCCTCTCTCTCCAGTATTAGTAACATTTACAGTATGTAAACACCCTCTCTCTCCAGTATTAGTAACATAGTTACAGTAGGTGAACACCCACTCTCTCCAGTATTAGTAACAGAGTTACAGTATGTGAACACCCTCTCTCTCCAGTATTAGTAACAGAGTTACAGTATGTGAACACCCTCTCTCTCCAGTATTAGTAACAGAGTTACAGTATGTGAACACCCTCTCTCTCCAGTATTAGTAACAGAGTTACAGTATGTGAACACCCTCTCTCTCCAGTATTAGTAACATAGTTACAGTATGTGAACACCCTCTCTCTCCAGTATTAGTAACAGAGTTACAGTAGGTGAACACCCACTCTCTCCAGTATTAGTAACAGAGTTACAGTATGTGAACACCCTCTCTCTCCAGTATTAGTAACAGAGTTACAGTAGGTGAACACCCACTCTCTCCAGTATTAGTAACAGAGTTACAGTATGTGAACACCCTCTCTCTCCAGTATTAGTAACAGAGTTACAGTATGTGAACATCCTCTCTCTCCAGTATTAGTAACAGAGTTACAGTATGTGAACACCCTCTCTCTCCAGTATTAATAACAGAGTTACAGTATGTGAACACACTCTCTCTCCAGTATTAGTAACATAGTTACAGTAGGTGAACACTCTCTCTCTCCAGTATTAGTAACATAGTTACAGTAGGTGAACACCCTCTCTCTCCAGTATTAGTAACAGAGTTACAGTATGTGAACACCCTCTCTCTCCAGTATTAGTAACATAGTTACAGTAGGTGAACACTCTCTCTCTCCAGTATTAGTAACATAGTTACAGTAGGTGAACACACTCTCTCTCCAGTATTAGTAACAGAGTTACAGTAGGTGAACACCCACTCTCTCCAGTATTAGTAACAGAGTTACAGTAGGTGAACACCCTCTCTCTCCAGTATTAGTAACATAGTTACAGTAGGTGAACACACTCTCTCTCCAGTATTAGTAACAGAGTTACAGTAGGTGAACACACTCTCTCTCCAGTATTAGTAACATAGTTACAGTAGGTGAACACACTCTCTCTCCAGTATTAGTAACATAGTTACAGTAGGTGAACACACTCTCTCTCCAGTATTAGTAACATAGTTACAGTAGGTGAACACACCCTCTCTCCAGTATTAGTAACATAGTTACAGTAGGTGAACACACTCTCTCTCCAGTATTAGTAACATAGTTACAGTATGTGAACACACTCTCCTCCAATTATGTAACATAGTTACGTAGGTGAACACTCTCCTCCCAGTATTAGTAACATAGTTACAGTATGTGAACACACTCTCTCTCCAGTATTAGTAACAGAGTTACAGTAGTGAACACACTCTCTCTCCAGTATTAGTAACATAGTTACAGTAGGTGAACACACTCTCTCTCCAGTATTAGTAACATAGTTACAGTAGGTGAACACACTCTCTCTCCAGTATTAGTAACAGAGTTACAGTATGTGAACACCTCTCTCTCCGTATTAGTAACAGAGTTACAGTATGTGAACACCCTCTCTCTCCAGTATTAGTAACAGAGTTACAGTAGGTGAACACACTCTCTCTCCAGTATTAGTGACAGAGTTACAGTATGTGAACACCCTCTCTCTCCAGTATTAGTAACATAGTTACAGTATGTGAACACCCTCTCTCTCCAGTATTAGTAACATAGTTACAGTATGTGAACATCCTCTCTCTCCAGTATTAGTAACAGAGTTACAGTAGGTGAACACTCTCTCTCTCCAGTATTAGTAACATAGTTACAGTATGTGAACACCCACTCTCTCCAGTATTAGTAACAGAGTTACAGTAGTGAACACACTCTCTCTCCAGTATTAGTAACATAGTTACAGTATGTGAACACCCTCTCTCTCCAGTATTAGTAACAGAGTTACAGTATGTGAACACCCTCTCTCTCCAGTATTAGTAACATAGTTACAGTAGGTGAACACCCACTCTCTCCAGTATTAGTAACAGAGTTACAGTAGGTGAACACCCACTCTCTCCAGTATTAGTAACAGAGTTACAGTATGTGAACACCCTCTCTCTCCAGTATTAGTAACATAGTTACAGTATGTGAACACCCTCTCTCTCCAGTATTAGTAACATAGTTACAGTATGTGAACACCCACTCTCTCCAGTATTAGTAACAGAGTTACAGTATGTGAACACCCTCTCTCTCCAGTATTAGTAACAGAGTTACAGTATGTGAACACCCTTTCTCTCCAGTATTAGTAACAGAGTTACAGTATGTGAACACCCTCTCTCTCCAGTATTAGTAACAGAGTTACAGTATGTGAACACCCTCTCTCTCCAGTATTAGTAACATAGTTACAGTATGTGAACACCTCTCTCTCCAGTATTAGTAACAGTTACAGTAGGTGAACACCCACTCTCTCCAGTATTAGTAACAGAGTTACAGTATGTGAACACCCTCTCTCTCCAGTATTAGTAACAGAGTTACAGTATGTGAACATCCTCTCTCTCCAGTATTAGTAACAGAGTTACAGTATGTGAACACCCTCTCTCTCCAGTATTAGTAACAGAGTTACAGTATGTGAACACACTCTCTCTCCAGTATTAGTAACATAGTTACAGTAGGTGAACACACTCTCTCTCCAGTATTAGTAACATAGTTACAGTAGGTGAACACCCTCTCTCCAGTATTAGTAACAGAGTTACAGTATGTGAACACCCTCTCTCTCCAGTATTAGTAACATAGTTACAGTAGGTGAACACTCCTCTCTCTCCAGTATTAGTAACATAGTTACAGTAGGTGAACACACTCTCTCTCCAGTATTAGTAACAGAGTTACAGTAGGTGAACACCCACTCTCTCCAGTATTAGTAACAGAGTTACAGTAGGTGAACACTCTCTCTCTCCAGTATTAGTAACATAGTTACAGTAGGTGAACACACTCTCTCTCCAGTATTAGTAACAGAGTTAAGTAGTGAACACTCTCCTCTCAGTATTAGTAACATAGTTACAGTAGGTGAACACACTCTCTCTCCAGTATTAGTAACATAGTTACAGTAGGTGAACACACTCTCTCTCCAGTATTAGTAACATAGTTACAGTAGGTGAACACACTCTCTCTCCAGTATTAGTAACATAGTTACAGTAGGTGAACACACTCTCTCTCCAGTATTAGTAACATAGTTACAGTATGTGAACACACTCTCTCTCCAGTATTAGTAACATAGTTACAGTAGGTGAACACACTCTCTCTCCAGTATTAGTAACATAGTTACAGTATGTGAACACACTCTCTCTCCAGTATTAGTAACAGAGTTACAGTAGGTGAACACACTCTCTCTCCAGTATTAGTAACATGTTACAGTAGGTGAACACACTCTCTCTCCAGTATTAGTAACATAGTTACAGTAGGTGAACACCCTCTCTCTCCAGTATTAGTAACATAGTTACAGTAGGTGAACACACTCTCTCTCCAGTATTAGTAACATAGTTACAGTAGGTGAACACCCTCTCTCTCCAGTATTAGTAACATAGTTACAGTAGGTGAACACCCTCTCTCTCCAGTATTAGTAACATAGTTACAGTAGGTGAACACTCTCTCTCTCCAGTATTAGTAACATAGTTACAGTAGGTGAACACACTCTCTCTCCAGTATTAGTAACATAGTTACAGTAGGTGAACACACTCTCTCTCCAGTATTAGTAACATAGTTACAGTATGTGAACACCCACTCTCTCCAGTATTAGTAACAGAGTTACAGTATGTGAACACCCTCTCTCTCCAGTATTAGTAACATAGTTACAGTAGGTGAACACACTCTCTCTCCAGTATTAGTAACATAGTTACAGTAGGTGAACACCCTCTCTCTCCAGTATTAGTAACAGAGTTACAGTAGGTGAACACCCACTCTCTCCAGTATTAGTAACAGAGTTACAGTATGTGAACACCCTCTCTCTCCAGTATTAGTAACATAGTTACAGTAGGTGAACACCCTCTCTCTCCAGTATTAGTAACATAGTTACAGTATGTGAACACCCTCTCTCTCCAGTATTAGTAACATAGTTACAGTAGGTGAACACCCACTCTCTCCAGTATTAGTAACAGAGTTACAGTATGTGAACACCCTCTCTCTCCAGTATTAGTAACAGAGTTACAGTAGGTGAACACCCACTCTCTCCAGTATTAGTAACAGAGTTACAGTAGGTGAACATCCTCTCTCTCCAGTATTAGTAACAGAGTTACAGTAGGTGAACACCCTCTCTCTCCAGTATTAGTAACAGAGTTACAGTAGGTGAACACCTCTCTCTCCAGTATTAGTAACAGAGTTACAGTATGTGAACACCCTCTCTCTCCAGTATTAGTAACATAGTTACAGTAGGTGAACACACTCTCTCTCCAGTATTAGTAACATAGTTACAGTAGTGAACACCCTCTCTCTCCAGTATTAGTAACATAGTTCAGTAGGTGAACACCCTCTCTCTCCAGTATTAGTAACATAGTTACAGTAGGTGAACACTCTCTCTCTCCAGTATTAGTAACATAGTTACAGTAGGTGAACACACTCTCTCTCCAGTATTAGTAACATAGTTACAGTAGGTGAACACACTCTCTCTCCAGTATTAGTAACATAGTTACAGTATGTGAACACCCACTCTCTCCAGTATTAGTAACAGAGTTACAGTATGTGAACACCCTCTCTCTCCAGTATTAGTAACATAGTTACAGTGG
>NC_052314.1:19692779-19770279 GCF_016432855.1 Salvelinus namaycush
AGACTTTTTATTAAACTCAATATAGCATAAATATTGTCACAATAGATGGTACGGTGGTTTGACCAATTTCACAAAAGACTCTTGTGAGGAGACAGTGCCAAAGTTCTAAGTGAGCATTTACTGAGAAGCCGAGCTCAGCCTCTCTGCCTCGAGCTGCCCGTGAACCCCTCCCATCTCCGGACTCCTCCATCTGCGGCCACGGCACTGCACAAAAAACACATTGTGTGTGTGCACTGTAACATTATGCTGTTATGTCACACACACTAAACTACCACACTGTACAGTTGTCTCTGTGACCGTTGAGCAGCATACCGTAAATCTGCACCCTGCACTGTGGCGGCCGCTTCCTGCTGCTGCAGAGGCTCAGACTCAGAGAGATCCCGCTCTCTCAGGCTCAGTCACAGACACACATGTTCAGTCAACACAGCCACAGAGGAATGTGCTCCGCGGCTCTGGCAACGGAAATTTAGAAGGGATGGGAGGAGGAGCGGGCCTCCGAAGGGTCAAGTTCAGCAGTGTTGTTTTCCTCCGACAGGGGGAGGTGTTCTGCTCTCGTACCTGGAGTTATTTAACAGCCAATGAAACAGATTGTCATAGACACTTGAGCTAATTATATCACCTTGGACGGCTAAAAATGTTACTGTGAGCTGCATCCAGCCTTTCCCCTCTGGTTATTATCCAAGATCACTGCCAGTAGTTTGAAGGTGCAATAGTATGACTGATATGGAAAGAAAATTAAGTATAAATGGCCTTTACATTTAATTAAAGCAACGTCAATGTTGGCTTGAACCAGGCTACGTTCATTGGTAGGCTATGTGGTTCAACATATGAATGAATCAATTGGGAAGTGGTGTTAATTACCAATATTCAAACACATATGTTTAAAGTTAAATAAGTCATTAGTCTACATGGTCAAATATGAGTTTGCCTTTTGTTTACTGTAAATGTAGTTATGTATACTCTCTCTCTACCACCTGTGGTCCTTAGGGCTCCCATTCCCAGTGGACAGAAATAACACCTGGGTGAGCATGATCCTGGCAGGAGTCTCTCACTTTCATTCTGCTGGAAAATGGGACTGACCTCCCCCCCTCTCCACGCTTGGCTGCATATGTCAATATGGAATGACGTAGAGCGGGGAGTTTGTGGCTGTGATTCCACTGTGGTCACATTCACAACCCTATCCTTCCCTATTACCACCGTGGCTTACACACACACATTCATATTTTTACATTTGAGTCATTTAGCAGACTCTCTTATCCAGAGCGACTAACAGTATCGAGTGCATACAGCCCTGGCATTGCCAGCGCCATGCTCTACCAACTGAGCCACACGACAGACACCCACACACGCGCACACAGACACAGAGAGAGAGAAGGAGAGGGAGGTCACGGGTGAAAGTCAAAGACATTGCAGCTCTATGGTAATCAATCGAGTGGATCGATGGGCTGGGAGTGTGCTGGCAGAATGCAGGCATTGTGCTGAGTCTGGGCTCTATATTGGAACGGCTCTCTGTATTGGAGAGGCTCTCTGTATTGGAGAGGCTCTCTGTATTGGAGAGGCTCTCTGTATTGGAGAGGCTCTCTGTATTGGAGAGGCTCTCTGTATTGGAGAGGTTCTCTGTATTGGAGAGGTGTCAGTGGACATGTGAGAGAACTCAGATAGGCAAACTGTCAGAGGCGTAAGGATACTAATGTGTCTGATTACTAGTAGCACTATGCAACACTGACTCAATTAGAGATATGCTGTTTTTGTTACTCATTGGCTTTCTAAAGAGATCTTTGTGTTTGCATAAAAGTATAATTTTAGCACAGCAAGGGGTCTTAGGTATACATCAATATCTGTTCATTTGGACTCAAATCATGATCTTTAAATGAGGACTTGGATTTAGTAGCACGTCCAAAAGAACACTTGTTTTTTCGGCTTAAAATAAAACATTGAATGCAGATGCTGTTTTCAGATAATGCTTTTCAGGTTCTCAACTTTATACTTCAGAATTTTGGGCCAATGGTTATTGAGCCATTTAAAGTAGGCCTAGCGATGACTGGTGATCAATTTAATTTGAACTTAGGCCCAAACAGGTGTATATATAGACCATAGAGTGTATATCTACCTATTGCAAGTGTTTTTATTTGTAGTTATCAATAACAAATTCCACTCAACAAGTTCAATAATATTTGGAGAGTCTAATGAGATAGGAGGATTATATTTGACATTTTCAAGCAGAGTGCTTTGATGCTTTCTGACTCCCTGTCTCTGTGTTATAACAGTGCTTTCTGACTCCCTGTCTCTGTGTTATAACAGTGCTTTCTGATTCCCTGTCTCTGTGTTATAACAGTGCTTTCTGATTCCCTGTCTCTGTGTTATAACAGTGCTTTCTGACTCCCTGTCTCTGTGTTATAACAGTGCTTTCTGACTCCCTGTCTCTGTGTTATAACAGTGCTTTCTGACTCCCTGTCTCTGTGTTATAACAGTGCTTTCTGACTCCCTGTCTCTGTGTTATAACAGTGCTTTCTGACTCCCTGTCTCTGTGTTATAACAGTGCTTTCTGATTCCCTGTCTCTGTGTTATAACAGTGCTTTCTGACTCCCTGTCTCTGTGTTATAACAGTGCTTTCTGACTCCCTGTCTCTGTGTTATAACAGTGCTTTCTGACTCCCTGTCTCTGTGTTATAACAGTGCTTTCTGACTCCCTGTCTCTGTGTTATAACAGTGCTTTCTGACTCCCTGTCTCTGTGTTATAACAGTGCTTTCTGACTCCCTGTCTCTGTGTTATAACAGTGCTTTCTGACTCCCTGTCTCTGTGTTATAACAGTGCTTTCTGACTCCCTGTCTCTGTGTTATAACAGTGCTTTCTGATTCCCTGTCTCTGTGTTATAACAGTGCTTTCTGACTCCCTGTCTCTGTGTTATAACAGTGCTTTCTGACTCCCTGTCTCTGTGTTATAACAGTGCTTTCTGATTCCCTGTCTCTGTGTTATAACAGTGCTTTCTGATTCCCTGTCTCTGTGTTATAACAGTGCTTTCTGATTCCCTGTCTCTGTGTTATAACAGTGCTTTCTGATTCCCTGTCTCTGTGTTATAACAGTGCTTTCTGACTCCCTGTCTCTGTGTTATAACAGTGCTTTCTGACTCCCTGTCTCTGTGTTATAACAGTGCTTTCTGACTCCCTGTCTCTGTGTTATAACAGTGCTTTCTGATTCCCTGTCTCTGTGTTATAACAGTGCTTTCTGACTCCCTGTCTCTGTGTTATAACAGTGCTTTCTGACTCCCTGTCTCTGTGTTATAACAGTGCTTTCTGACTCCCTGTCTCTGTGTTATAACAGTGCTTTCTGACTCCCTGTCTCTGTGTTATAACAGTGCTTTCTGACTCCCTGTCTCTGTGTTATAACAGTGCTTTCTGACTCCCTGTCTCTGTGTTATAACAGTGCTTTCTGACTCCCTGTCTCTGTGTTATAACAGTGCTTTCTGACTCCCTGTCTCTGTGTTATAACAGTGCTTTCTGATTCCCTGTCTCTGTGTTATAACAGTGCTTTCTGACTCCCTGTCTCTGTGTTATAACAGTGCTTTCTGACTCCCTGTCTCTGTGTTATAACAGTGCTTTCTGACTCCCTGTCTCTGTGTTATAACAGTGCTTTCTGACTCCCTGTCTCTGTGTTATAACAGTGCTTTCTGACTCCCTGTCTCTGTGTTATAACAGTGCTTTCTGACTCCCTGTCTCTGTGTTATAACAGTGCTTTCTGACTCCCTGTCTCTGTGCTATAACCGTGCTTTCTGACTCACTGTCTCTGTGTTATAACAGTGCTTTCTGACTCCCTGTCTCTGTGTTATAACAGTGCTTTCTGACTCCCTGTCTCTGTGTTATAACAGTGCTTTCTGATTCCCTGTCTCTGTGTTATAACAGTGCTTTCTGACTCCCTGTCTCTGTGTTATAACAGTGCTTTCTGACTCCCTGTCTCTGTGTTATAACAGTGCTTTCTGACTCCCTGTCTCTGTGTTATAACAGTGCTTTCTGACTCCCTGTCTCTGTGTTATAACAGTGCTTTCTGACTCCCTGTCTCTGTGTTATAACAGTGCTTTCTGATTCCCTGTCTCTGTGTTATAACAGTGCTTTCTGACTCCCTGTCTCTGTGTTATAACAGTGCTTTCTGACTCCCTGTCTCTGTGTTATAACAGTGCTTTCTGATTCCCTGTCTCTGTGTTATAACAGTGCTTTCTGATTCCCTGTCTCTGTGTTATAACAGTGCTTTCTGATTCCCTGTCTCTGTGTTATAACAGTGCTTTCTGACTCCCTGTCTCTGTGTTATAACAGTGCTTTCTGATTCCCTGTCTCTGTGTTATAACAGTGCTTTCTGACTCCCTGTCTCTGTGTTATAACAGTGCTTTCTGATTCCCTGTCTCTGTGCTATTTAACACCCCCACCAAACCATTATGAGACCAAATCCTCTCTGTGCTGCTGAAACCCCACTCATATCGTTACTCATAACATTACAGCTAACAAAGAGCTCACCATCCCTGATGCCTGGCAGTCAGGCAGGCAGCTAAGTTTTCTCTAGTCTAGGTGGTACAGACCAGGGTTTCCCAAACTCGGTCCTGGGGCCCCCCTGGGTGAACATTTTGGTTTTAGTCCTAGCACTACACAGCTTGATGATGAGTTGGATATTTGAATCAGCTGTGTAGTGCTAGGACAAAGACAGAGTTTGGGAAACCCTGATATAGACTTCTGGTGGTAACACCCTCCCATTGCTGTTTTTCAGCTCCAGACCAGCTGCAGACTCATATGCTCCCTAATTGCTGGGAAGGGTGGGACGTAAGTGACCTAACATTAGGCTCCCTCCCTCCCTTCCTGGTCTATCCCAGGCCCTGTGGTCTGGTCAGACAGAGCAGAGCAGGGCTCCCCACCACAGCTAATTGGAGCTGAGGAAAAGTGGATTTGAGTAGTGATCCTGTGTGGAGGCGATGAGGCCATCAGTCTCTCTGGGAATCGGAGGTTACCTCTCCTCCAGGTCCCTCCATTCAGGCCAAACAACGACTGGGAATCTCTTTCCCAACTCCCAGCTATTCACAAAAGAGAAAGAGAGAAAGTGTTGGATGGAGGGAAGGAGAGGGAGGACAGGAGAGTTTGGCAGACATATAGAGAGAGAGTGTTGGATGGAGGGAAGGAGAGGGAGGACAGGGGAGTTTGGCAGACATATAGAGAGAGAGTGAGGAGGTCTCACAGTCTCAAAATATATTTTTTTAAATCAGAATCTATGTGCAGCTGTTGTCATACAGAAAGACAGCTTCATTGAGTCCCCTTGTCCCGACACTGCCAGACTGTTATTTGGGGGAGGGCGTCAGGCGTCACTAGTCAGAATCCTCTCCACAGAGCCGGGTTACTTTACGCCTGTGTATCAGAGACAAAAGAGAACCACTGAGAGGAAAATAAGCCTCAAGTCCTGGAGCTGGAGGTGTTGTTTATACTCTCATTCCAGTCACTCAGTAAACCACCTGATTCCATTAATCATGGTTTGAAACAAGCTAATTCAGCTGGCCGTCCTGCTTCTCCCACTGTTGATGTTTCTAATGAAATCTCTTGAAAACCTCCAGGTCCTTAGTGTAGCCGCAGAGCAGCTGGCCAATCCAACAACCTCCCCAAACCCGAGTGCCCCAGTACTGGAGCAGGGGAGATGTTTATTTTCATTAGTCCTGGGTCCTAAAGGTTTACATTAATATAAAGCACTTCTCATTCTCAGCCAGGGTTATTTACAGTATATGTACATCATAGTCCTGTCTAATGGGAACGTACACTTAGAACTTTTCCCCATCTTGAGTAAATACAGTTAGATCATTATCATATTAGTGACAATTTGACACACAACAGTCACGTTGTTTCCAACTTTGCACAGTACATTCATTCAGTAGAGGGACTGTAACCTTGTGAAGCATCCGGTTTTCAACAGCCCTCTGTCATTTATGGTATTACACTGTATGTGTACAGTAAACAAAACACTCAGAGTGAAACTTCCCACAGACGCACTTATGGGTTTATGACGCAGGACACCCTAACCCAGTGAGGTTTCTGTTTTACAGAGCATAACTTTGAGTTGCTTTCATGTGGTTGGGGAAATGAGACATGAGAAGTCACTTCTCAGAGGTTGATGACCTATCCTGCATCCATACGTTGTTGTAGATGATGAGGCATACCTTTATCTTGTCTTTCTATGGTTAGAATGCAAACATTTTTGTCCCAATTGTCATTTATTTTTGTACCTTTATTTAACTAGGCAAGTCAGTTAAGAACAAATTATTATTTACAATGACAGCCTCGGAACAGTGGGTTAACTACCTTGTTCAAGGGCAGAATGACAGATTTTTACCTTGTTAGCTCGGGGATTCGATCTAGCAACCTTTCGGTTACTGGCCCAACGCTCTAACCACTAGACTACCTGCCACCCCATCACGCAGCGATGTCACTAGAGAAGTAATGCAATTAGTTTGTAACAGTCTACATCTACAACAATATAGTATATAAAAGCAAAACAAAAGAAGTAATTTCATGAAGCCATTGGCTCTTTGTTTCAGCTTTGCTAGACTGTGTTCCCTACAGATTAGAAGAAGCTGAGAAGAAGCTCATGTTGGAGGCTAACATATACTCATCTTGGTACTCTCCTCCCTCGTAGCCTCTTTGAAGCCTGTTGTAGGTGATGGCTAGAAGCAGGCCTCCAGCCTCCAGGCCTAGGAGTGTCGGTAGCATTGGAGCTGATCAAAGCGCTGAAGGATAGAAGTGACAGATGAAAGGCAGACATGAAGGAGTGCTGCTGCTCCTCCCAGACGGAGAGAGTTTCCAGAGAAAGACTTGGCAGGTTCTCCCACTCACTGAGACCTAGCCTACATTCTGGCCTCCTTTCAGTGTTCGGGGAGAAGGTGCTCACACACACACACACACACACACACACACACAAACACACACACACACACACACACACACACACACTCAGGGTAATCACAGATGAGTGCACATGTTCCGGATACCCACACTTCACCAGGACTGACCCCATATCTACCCAAGGAGAAGAACAGAAAACACGTCTATTAGATAGCCCCTCAATAACATCAGTTGAAAGCATAGTAGTTGAATGGCAGAAAGTACAGTTAGTTCCAGAACAGTTAGCTCCAATACAGTTTTTTTTGCAAGTGAATCATGCTTCCCTGACAGATTGAAAGCATAAACAGTTTGTACCACAACACCCACCCACCCCCGTCTACACACCGCACCACTCCACCCATAGTGCATTTGCATTCCCTTTGAAAACAGAGCTGTTGTTTGACAGGGGTGCGTTATAAAAACGAAGTAGAATACATTGATTGCTGTATAGTTCAGTGAGTTCAAAATAAAGCCTCAGTGCTTTCTCTACTGTTTTTGTTGGTGGGGAAATGCAGTACGCTTGTCAGCCGAGGAGGGTGAATAATGTTCTGAAGAATGTAAGAAACTTTCCTTCTCCTAGATATGGGATAGTTTGACTTTCTGGGAGTGTGGGGAAGTCTTCAGTACATCACCTAATGGTCTAGATTTGGACGGATATGATACGTTTATTAAGGCAAGCTATTTACTCTCCAACATGTCTAATGAGTACACTCTAAATTCCTGGAAAAGTCCTACATAGAACCAATGAATGTGCTTAGAGTCTGTAAATGCCCGTATTTCTTCATTTGGTGGGAGAATCCTACGAGACCCTGTGTCTCGGCCTAGTTTCTCGTTGGCCTCATCATCGCCTCATCATCTCCCTTGATCTAATCCTTTCTGCTCTCAAAGGAAGCAATTAAGAACCTTCCTTTAATCCCTGCAGTTAAACAGGGAGATTGCAGAGTACTTTGACGGCCAAATGAACCATAAGTGGTTGTTTTGCAGAGGGACTGCTGTTGGAAATAGCAGGATTGGAATTTAGTGGAGGTTAAAAGGCTGAACTACTGTAAAGTGAGGAGTTAGTATTTAGATCAGTATTTGAACTGAAACTGAACACAAACTTAATCTTTTAGTAACGTTGCTCTGAGAATGCGTCTGCGACTCTTCAGTGTAATGAATGCTTTAGTTTATGATGATGTTTTAGAGCTCTGAAAGTTCAAGTCAAATATGCCCCCATTAGGCTTGGTATGGTCATCTGGACAGTCAAGTGTGTCTTGGGGGCAAGTCGTTTACAGTTCGACAATAACAATTACAGTTTCTCGTCAGTCCAAATGTACACTATGAGTTGTAATTTACAGTCTGTGAATGAGGTGTGTTTTTTATTTCTCTCCAACCGTTATGACCTTTGAATATATGTTCCCTATGGACTAAATAGGCACTGACAATTTCATGTGGGATTGTAATAGCTAGGCTCACAGCTGGCAGCAATAATTCCTCCTCTTTCTATCTCGCTTTTCGCCCTCTCTCCATCTGTGTTTCCAGTTCTCAATCTCTCCCTCTAGCCTACAGTGTGTGTGTGACTTCATATGTAGGGGTGAGCCAAACCCGCTGATGTTACACATGAGCCATATGACAAAACAGACAACATGTGGTACAGTCAGAGTGATGGGTTCAGTCCCTTTATGGAAGTTGTTCACTAAAACCAACAAAGAGAAACATGGCTGTTAATCTCACGCATTTCTGAACTGACATTTGGGTGTGATCTATTGGGCTTTATCTGACTGTAAAATCAAAACTACTAAACTTGTCAGCTCACCCCTAAACAATGTGAAACAGTTGCACAATACCGTGTTGCCTTTTACACAATTTACAAACCCAGCATTGCACACCCATACTAGAAGTAGAAGTTAGTTTCCCATTAATCTGTATCTAACTACATGTATCTTCAATTGTCATGCACATCCTTCCTTTACTCTAATGTGATCTGATCTGGTTTTCTTCCATAAACTGAGAAAAGGGAGAGGGACAGAGAGTCAAATTCTTTAGCTTCAGCCTGGTTTTTCTGGTCCATATCTATGGATTGCCTTTTTCTGTCGGCTTAATTCACTGTCTACATCTGGAGAATGTTGTTTTGTGCATAAGAGCTCTCATATGAGCCACAGCAGGCTTGGGCTGCAGTAAGTTAACCTCAGTTGATATCATGGTATAGCTCAAGGGGGGGCAAAGTACTTCAATCCGGCCCACGAGAAAAAAAAAAAAAATACTTCCCCCCCAATTTTGTGGTATCCAACTGGTAGTTACAGTCTTGTCCCATAGCTGCAACTCCCATACAGACTCGGGAGAGGTGAAGGTCGAGAGCCGTGAGTCCTCTGAAACACAACCCAACCAAGACGCACTGCTTCTTGACACAAAACCTCCTTAACCCGGAAGCCAGCCGCACCAATGTGTCGGAGGAAACACCATACAACTGTCGACCGTGTCAGCGTGCATGCGCTCTAATATGCTGTACACATATAGGTGACTTCTGTTTCTGTTCCCCTACCTCAGCTACTCAACATTACTTGTTCTCTTTCGCTCTGTATGCCTCGTCACCCCCATGTCTGTCTGTCTGTACCCAGGAGGAGTGTGGTCGGACTGTTGGGCTGAGCACGTAGTGGTTTTCATTGTTCCAGCTCTTATTTTTCACCTCCAGGATGCGATACATTGTCAATATTGATTTTAAAAGAAGGGATACAAGTAGAGAATACAAGTTAAACAAAAATAATGGGATACTGGTCACATCAATATGCAGCACAGTAGGTTGGTGGCACCTTAATTGGGGAGAACGGGCTCGTGGTAATGACTGGACTGGAATCGGTGGAATGGTATCAAATACATCAAACACATGGTTTGATTCCATTCCATTCGCTTCGTTTCAGCCATTAATATGAGCCGTGCTCCGCTCAGCAGCCTCCACTGATATGCAGCATTTACTGAATCAGTCATACAGAATTTTATTTGTATTACTGTAACAACACATATACCGTAGATGCTGCTGTAGCTACAGTGCTTTGATCTACAGTACCCACATGAACAAACTTGATTGGAATGAGTAACACATCTACAGTAAATGCCACATATTTTCACTTTAGCAGTCGGTATAAGTAAACATCTATTAGGCTTAAGCTGTCGGATGAAGTGTCCTTGGTGGGGGAAGAGGGGAGGAGGAGGAGAGGGAAGGGGTGTCGCCACTGCCTTTCACCTGTCACCCCCTGGCATTAACAAGTGGAACATGAGGGTCATCTCAGTTATTCCTCCTGTCATGGCAACCTCTATTATCTCTCACACGTAACACACTGAACACACTAAACACACGTAACACACTGAACACACAGAACAGACTGAACAGACTGAACACACTAAACACACGTAACACACTGAACACACAGAACAGACTGAACAGACTGAACACACTAAACACACGTAACACACTGAACACACAGAACAGACTGAACAGACTGAACACACTAAACACACTAAACACACTGAACACAGTAAACACAGTAAACACAGTAAACACACTGAACAGACTGAACAGACTGAACACACTAAACACACGTAACACACTGAACACACTAAACACACTAAAACACTAAACACACTAAACACACTAAACACACTAAACACACTGAACACACTGAACAGACTGAACAGACTGAACACACTAAACACACTAAACACACTGAACACACTAAACACACTAAACACACTGAACACACTAAACACACTAAACACACTAAACACACTGAACACCCTGAACACACTAAACACACTGAACACACTGAACACACTAAACACACTAAACACACTAAACACACTAAACACACTAAACACACTGAACACCCTGAACACACTAAACACACTGAACACACTAAACACACTAAACACACTAAACACACTGAACACCCTGAACACACTAAACACACTGAACACACTGAACACACTAAACACACTAAACACACTGAACACACGGAACAGACTGAACACACTAAACACACGTAACACACTGAACACACAGAACAGACTGAACAGACTGAACACACTAAACACACTAAACACACTGAACACAGTAAACACAGTAAACACAGTAAACACACTGAACACACTGAACAGACTGAACACACTAAACACACGTAACACACTGAACACACTAAACACACTGAACACACTAAACACACTAAACACACTAAACACACTGAACACAGTAAACACAGTAAACACAGTAAACACACTGAACACACTGAACAGACTGAACACAGTAAACACACTAAACACACTAAACACACTAAACACACTAAACACACTGAACACACTAAACACACTAAACACACTGAACACACTAAACACACTAAACACACTAAACACACTGAACACCCTGAACACACTAAACACACTGAACACACTAAACACACTGAACACACGGAACAGACTGAACACACTAAACACACGTAACACACTGAACACACAGAACAGACTGAACAGACTGAACACACTAAACACACTAAACACACTGAACACAGTAAACACAGTAAACACAGTAAACACACTGAACACACTGAACAGACTGAACACACTAAACACACGTAACACACTGAACACACAGAACAGACTGAACAGACTGAACACACTAAACACACTAAACACACTGAACACACTTAACACACTAAACACACTAAACACACTGAACACACTAAACACACTGAACACACTAAACACACTGAACACACTGAACACACTAAACACACTAAACACACTGAACACACTAAACACACTAAACACACTAAACACACTGAACACACTAAACACACTGAACACACTGAACACACTGAACACACTGAACACACTGAACACACTGAACACACTAAACACACTGAACAGACTGAACAGACTGAACAGACTGAACACACTAAACACACTAAACACACTGAACACACTAAACACACTAAACACACTAAACACACTGAACACACTAAACACACTAAACATACTAAACACACTGAACACACTAAACACACTAAACACACTGAACACACTAAACACACTAAACACACTGAACACACGGAACAGACTGAACACACTAAACACACGTAACACACTGAACACACAGAACAGACTGAACACACTAAACACACTGAACACAGTAAACACAGTAAACACAGTAAACACACTGAACACACTGAACACACTAAACACACTAAACACACTAAACACACTGAACACACTAAACACACTAAACACACTAAACACACTGAACACACTAAACACACTGAACACACTAAACACACTAAACACACTAAACACACTGAACACACTAAACACACTAAACACACTGAACACACTGAACACACTGAACACACTGAACACACTAAACACACTAAACACACTAAACACACTGAACACACTAAACACACTAAACACACTGAACACACTAAACACACTAAACACACTGAACACACTGAACACACTAAACACACTGAACACACTGAACACACTGAACAGACTGAACACACTAAACACACTGAACACACTAAACACACTGAACACACTAAACACACTGAACACACTGAACAGACTGAACACACTAAACACACTAAACACACTAAACACACTGAACACCCTGAACACACTAAACACACTGAACACACGTAACACACTGAACAGACTGAACAGACTGAACACACTAAACACACTAAACACACTGAACACACTGAACACACGTAACACACGTAACACACTGAACACACTAAACACACTGAACACACTGAACACACTGAACACACAGAACAGACTGAACAGACTGAACACACTAAACACACTAAACACAGTAAACACACTGAACACACTGAACACACTGAACAGACTGAACAGACTGAACACACTAAACACACTAAACACACTAAACACACTGAACAGACTGAACAGACTGAACACACTAAACACACTAAACACACTAAACACACTGAACAGACTGAACAGACTGAACACACTAAACACACGTAACACACTGAACACACTAAACACACGTAACACACTAAACACACTGAACACACTGAACACACTAAACACACTAAACACACTGAACACAGTAAACACAGTAAACACACTGAACACACTGAACAGACTGAACAGACTGAACACACTAAACACACTAAACACACTGAACAAACTGAACAGACTGAACACACTGAACAGACTGAACACAGTAAACACAGTAAACACACTAAACACACTGAACACACTAAACACACTAAACACACTGAACAGACTAAACACACTGAACAGACTAAACACACTGAACAGACTGAACAGACTGAACACACTGAATACAGTAAACACAGTAAACACAGTAAACACACTGAACAGACTGAACAGACTGAACACACTAAACACACTAAACACACTAAACACACTAAACACACTGAACAGACTGAACACACTGAACACATTGAATAGACTGAACACACTGAACAGACTGAACACACTGAATAGACTGAACAGACTGAACACACTGGATAGACTGAACAGACTGAATAGACTGAATTGACTGAACAGACTGAACACACTGAACAGACTGAATAGACTGAACACACTGAATAGACTGAACACACTGAACACATTGAATAGACTGAACACACTGAACAGACTGAACAGACTGAACACACTGGATAGACTGAACCCACTGGATAGACTGAACACACTGAATAGACTGAATTGACTGAACAGACTGAACACACTGAATAGACTGAATAGACTGAACAGACTGAATAGACTGAACACACTGGATAGACTGAACACACTGAATAGACTGAATAGACTGAACAGACTGAATAGACTGAACACACTGGATAGACTGAACACACTGAATAGACTGAATTGACTGAACAGACTGAACACACTGAATAGACTGAATAGACTGAACAGACTGAATAGACTGAACACAATGAATAGACTGAACAGACTGAATAGACTGAACAGACTGAACAGACTGAATAGACTGAACACACTGAATAGACTGAATAGACTGAACACACTGAACAGACTGAACAGACTGAACACACTGAATAGACTGAACAGACTGAACAGACTGAATAGACTGAACAGACTGAACAGACTGAACAGACTGAATAGACTGAACACACTGAATAGACTGAACAGACTGAATAGACTGAATAGAGGGAGGCTGTCTGCGTTTCTATTCTACTCCCAAAGGACCACTATTTTCAAGTTGTGTTTCCTGTTTAACAGATTCCATTATTATTCTCCCTTCTGCGTGTAAGAGTATGTCTCCCTGCAATGTTCTGTTATATTAATGGCTCGGTATTGTTTTAGTTTTACTTAAGCGGGACGGAGATTAAACGCCAGGGAGTATTACAGTTCAGGGTTCTCTAGAGACCAGAATAGCACAGCTTTTGGGCATGCTTTTTGTCACAGACCCAATTTGTATGCGATGGTGTGTGTGTTTGTGTGTATGCGAGTGCGTGCGTGTGTGCATCGGGCGGACAGGCGTGTGTTGTGTGTAGGGCTGTGGCGGTCATGAAATTTTGTCAGCGGGGTAACTGTCATGCAAGTAACTCCCGGTCTAATGGTAGTTGACCGTTAATTAATATAAACACATTTATCATCTCCGAGCTTTCACAAATAGCCTACAAGCCACTGATGCAGACATTTGGAACATTAACATGTTAAAAAGACTAATAAATACATTTAATAGACCCTACACCATCACAATAAATCTATTATTTATTTTAGGCAGGTCTAAAGAAACATTATGACATGAAGAAATTGTAGCCTATTTCAGAATAACAGAATAGCATATTGTGAGTCGTCCTTATGTTAGGCCCTGATCTGGCTATGCCATATGGCTTTCGGCTACACTAGCTCATTTAGCAGACAAGATTTGCTTATAATATAATTCGCTTCTTTTATTATTTTATAGTAAGAAAAATACAATTGAACATAGCCTAATAAAATTGAAAGGATATTTTTTGCAAACGATTTCTAAGGGAGTATTGAGCGCAGTTTAACAAAGTGATCAATTGAAGCAGGTCCTCTTTAATGCTTAATTTAGAGTTATTTATTCAACTTTAGTTGTGATACAAACCTAAGGCTATATGTTTTGATTTCTAAAACATTCTAAGGCTGCATGATGCAAATCTAATGATGATTTGAAAAAACGGGCATTAAAGAAGCGTTTCCCAAATTCGGTCATGGGGACTCCAAGGGGTGCACGTTTAGTTTTTTTGCCCTAGCACTACACAGCTGATTCAAATAATAAACTAATCATCAAGCTTTGATTACTTGAATCAGTTGTGTAATGCTAGGGCAAAAACGAAAACGTGCACCCCTTGGGGTCCCCAGGACCGAGTTTGGGAAACGCTACATGAAAGGCATCCGCTCTGCTCTGTTTCTTGTGCAGGCTGCATACACTTCATCAGTCTCTCATTCACAATTTGAAAAGCACTTGATAATGTTCTCACCCATCAGACTATACTGAATTTAATCTGGTCTTTACACATAGCCTATTAATATATGTGTGGAATTCTTTTTTATTTAGAATGGCTCACCAAAAAAAAACATAGAATCCGCACACTGCACTCGAATAGCGAATGGAGGTTACCTGTAGTTAAGTTTTTAATATGCCAGGTAGGCCACAGCGGTTGTAAAGTGGATTAATGTGGTTAATTTTAAGAACTGAGCAATAAATATAGCAGTACGAGAAAGCTGGGATCCTCTTTTAAAAAGCGTCCAGTCAAAACTCGTAATGACTGGGCTTATAAGAACACGTTTCACTAGGCTCTTTAGACTATGGGCTCTTCAACCCTGTTCCAGGGGTCTTGTTTCACTAGACTCTGTAGGCTACGGGCTCTCCAACCCTGTTCCAGGGGTCTTGTTTCACTAGGCTCTTTAGACTATGGGCTCTTCAACCCTGTTCCAGGGGTCTTGTTTCACTAGACTCTGTAGGCTACGGGCTCTTCAACCCTGTTCCAGGGGTCTTGTTTCACTAGGCTCTTTAGACTATGGGCTCTCCAACCCTGTTCCAGGGGTCTTGTTTCACTAGACTCTGTAGGCTACGGGCTCTCCAACCCTGTTCCAGGGGTCTTGTTTCACTAGGCTCTTTAGACTATGGGCTCTTCAACCCTGTTCCAGGGGTCTTGTTTCACTAGACTCTGTAGGCTACGGGCTCTTCAACCCTGTTCCAGGGGTCTTGTTTCACTAGACTCTGTAGGCTACGGGCTCTCCAACCCTGTTCCAGGGGTCTTGTTTCACTAGGCTCTTTAGACTATGGGCTCTTCAACCCTGTTCCAGGGGTCCTTGGCCTATATGCTACGCTTAGAGTTATTTGGTGACTTTAGTTGTGATACAAACCTTATCAAAACATATATGCCTATGGGCTAGGCTAAATCTTGATGCATGCGACTATGATTTGAAAAAGTTGCCAAACAATGCATGCGCTGTTTCTTGCCTTAGACTGCAAACGCTGGGCATCTGTTCATTCAATGCATCAACCAGCTATGTGGAACTGGCTCTCGCTGCGCAACAGTCCGCTCAAACTCTGAATTCCAGGGCTCTCATGAAGTGTGGGATATGATTTTAGATTGCATTTGCATTGATGTCAGAGTGGTTAGAGGGACAATAGAGCCCTGAGTGCCAGGCAGTTAGTGACTGGCCATTAGAACGTTTGGTAGGCTACTAACCACCAGTAGCATCAGAGTGCAGGTTTGGAGAAGCCTAGTTACCGTGACTCAGCGGTCACATGGAATTGGACTGCGGTCATGACTCGTGACTGCCGGTTTGACGGTAATACGGTCACCGTAACAGTCCTAGTTGTGTGTGCGTGCGTGCATGGGTGTGTAATATGCATGCTTGTCTGTAATTTAAGACATTTTTAGTTTTTCTCCTTATTACACAAAAAAATTTAATGAATTCAGCAAAGATGAAGACACGTTGATGGTGAGCAGCTGCCGGGCCTCCTGCTATTGACTAGACAAGCAAATAAGCAACAGATAAATAGAAGAGACATAACAGCCAGTCGACAAGGCTTACAAGGCAGGCAGCTGTCCATCTGGTTAGGTGGCAGCTGTTCATTGTGAATCAATACACACCTGGTGCCTCTGAGAGGGGAGGGGGTAGGCAAGCAGGGCAGAGATGGTGGACGTTGTCAGGTTGGAAGGCGTTTATGTTGTTGTTTATCGTATCATTAGACACTGTCTAAACAGATGATGTAGGCCTACCTCATTCAACAGAGGACAAAGGTCAGGTCTTAAATATATTTTGTAGTCTCAGGAGAGTCTATGTAGTAAAGAAAGAGAGCAGATACACGTCTTAATTCAGTCTTTAACTCAATACAGGCTTTCACATTACATTTCCCCCCAACCCCCATTTTGCCCACAACCCACGTCCATCCCATCCCCCGGACCCCCAGAACCTCCCTCTCCTCAGTGTCCCCAGCACAGTGCCAGCTGTCTATAGGCCGCATGGAGCCCTGGCAGCTGGTATCACTGGTGGCATGGAGACACTGACGCTGCCACTGATGGCATGCTTGGCATGCTGCCCATCCGCAACAAGAGGAAGATGAAGAGGTGGAGGGAGGGGAGGGATGGAGGGATGGAAAAGCAGCAGGAGTGGATCTACACAGGGAATAAAGAGAGAGAATGGGTAATTACATGGTTGTTTAGGTTTACTCAGCTCCCCCTCTCTCCCCTCCCCCTCCTGATTCATTACAGCTTGATTAAAAAACGCTCCACTCCACACTCTACATCTGACAGAATGGGGCAGCTGCCTGGTGTCACACAATAATTAAAACGTGCTAGAATGGTCAATTTGCAACCCTTATGTTACACAGGGTGTTTACTGCTTATTGATAATATTGTCTGCTTTTCTAAGGAAGCCTTTATTGCCTTTATGATTGAGGAAGTCTATGGTCTATGCCAGTAAGTCACAAGGCTTTGTTGGTGTCGCCAGGCTGCATTAAACCATATAGTGCCAAGACAGGGCTAACTGAGTTAGAAACATTATGGTTTAAACATTATGGCTGCAACAACTCCTACTGTATTTGAAATGACAACAGCCTTATGGCAACCGCAAGCTCTGTTTGCTCCATCCCTTCTAAAAGATGTATTAGATGTGTGATTCATAAAAACAGACAGGACCTCTTCCATGAATTTTCACATCAATGGGGAAATAAGAATTGGCATTAATTTAACAGATCAAACATCTGGAGAATCGGTTATTAGTCTCTTTCACGGGCTTTTGTTGTGTTGTTAGTCAACCAAAAAAAGCTATTTTCTAGCTTAATCACAGCACAGTGGCACAGAGTGAGTGGCCTCTGTAGCCTGACTGTCTGAGTGACTATCTGCAGTCAGGACAGATTGATATGTCAGCCACGGGGACAGAGATGGGGAGAGGAGGACTGAACAGGGGCAATATGAGGCTACATTTCGAGTAGGTTTTAATAATGAATCTGTCTCACCTCCCCTGATACTTTCAGCCTCTGAACTCAGTGGCTCGTCCACTCCTCAGGGGCCAGAAGAGGAACTGCTTATTTCACCAAGGCCCAGTCATGTTTATGCCTCAGGAGTTGCAGTGTGTTATGGTTACCTCAGGACCTGTTGTGGAAGAATGAATCATGTGTAAGTTCTTCTATTGTTCATGATTAGTGAAGGTTCACTTGCTTGTTCATGTTCAAAATGGTCTCCATTCTAAATAGAAGAATGTTAACGGTTCTTTTCACTCCTATGAGGCTAGGTTGGGAAAGTCTGAAATATCTCCCCAGACTGGAGGGCCTGCAGACAGACAGGAAGTCTGCTGATGTCCTGCCGCACTGTATCTGCCCAGACAGCTCTTTTCAGGATTTTACTACTCTTTGTCATACAGGATAGTTACAGTCTGGTTATGATGTCTCTGTTTTCCTTTCTTAGAACTGAGGTGTGGTAGTAGAGCCATTTATTTTGTACATGACTAGAAGGCGACTCATGGCTTCTGGACTTGGGACAGGCCTGGGCAAATCTTCCATGTGCCAGCTGACACTGTGTATCTGTAGACTGCAAACAGAGCAGTGGGTCATTGGCAAGAGCAGGGCAGGGCGAGCACAGACAGCAGCTGGACGGAAACAGATGGGGAGGGAGAGAGTTAGAGCAGAGACGGATATGGAGCAGGAGATAATGCTTACGTTGGAAAAGGCAGTGATATACAAGAATGATGAATGGTGAACGTTACTAATCTTTTTTGTTGCGTTTCTGTAGGGGCCTGAAACGATACTCCCTTTTTAGCTCTGGATAATGTTCTAAGTATGGAACGGCTGCTTAGTCCAGAGATTGGAGAAAAAGTGAATTGACTATCCCTTATTTTGTCCAGATCACATTTTATGGACACTGGGTCCAAGTGGGAGAGGGTAGACTGCTCACAAGTTTAAATGCTGGCCTGCTTAGAGGTTGCGGGTTACATTTAACTCAAAATTTTGGACTGCACAAATGTTTTCCCTCTCTGCCTTCTCCCTCAATCCTATCCTCTATTACATTGATTGAGAACAGGAAAACCTATACTTGTATACTTAAGCCCACCCGAAAAATATGGAATATTTTATATGCATGTTTATTTGGAATAAAAATCATGTGAGAGATTACTCAGAGAGAGAGAGAAAGTGCTGGCACCAGCTGTTTTCAGGGTTTGAGTTACACAGCTGCATTCACCCATGACCCTCGCCCCCCTCCCCAAACCCCCATCCCACCAGCCCCAAGCCCCTTGCAGGGATTTCTACCCAATATATTACCCTGCAATGACATGATAGATAGATAGATAGATAGATAGATAGATAGATAGATAGATAGATAGATAGATAGATAGATAGATAGATAGATAGATAGGAAACTGAACATTCAAGTTGACTGTAATAGAGATTCAAGTGTTACTAGTGTTATTACCTTTTGCCTAAAACAAGACCACTCAGGTCACAAAGTTCACTGATGGCATGTAATTGAGCTTCCTCACTATGATAGTCACTCCAGCAGATTAACAGATTTACAGCCGCAAGTGTCCGCTGAAAACATTCAACCACATGATCAATGGCATGTGCATTGATGGCTAATTAAGTCTGTTTTGATTAAAAAGACAGGCCTCATTTGTTGGGGTCGTGAACTGCAATCCATTGGCTCAATTGGACATTTCCTATTCTCCAAGTGAGTGACAGCATCGACCGTTTGTTAACAGTATGTTTGAATGACTGGATTTGTACAGTACGCTGTTTGGACAGTAATTGGATGTCTTGTGCGGGTATATACTGTTAACATGTACATTCTGTAGCGTTACCATAATTATGCTGTGAATGACTGAGTCAGTTATTCGGAAGGCCTTGCAGTATGCCTTTGGCTCATGGTCAAGTCTTTCTTCCTATAGGCCTACAGTGTATGCCTAGGTTGGCAGAGAGACAGCTTTGATTATTGCACAGTGCATGTAGCCATTATTTTAGACACAGACTACAGCTTGGTTTGAGACAAAATTTGAACAATAATTCAAAGGCATTCTAAAACAGAAAAATGTGCAGGTCGTATACCTCTCTACGGGAGTAAATGAGAATCAGTGGCGGTTCGTGCCGTTCAAGATTAGGGAGGATGTATTTATTTTAATTAACATGGCTTTATTTCTATTACAGCATGTTGGATGACTGTCATTCATATTCCATTCACCCAGCTTAATGTAGCATCGATAGGTTTAGGATACTAGATGATACTCGAATTTGCCCTAAATTATACCCATCATGAGGTTGCTACAACCTAGTCTACAAATGAATGTTTATTACGTAGGTGCACAGGTCTAGAGACAAATTGGAGTAATCAAGGTGACAGACAGTGACACATTCAATACTGCCTTGCACACTGTTACCTGCATCTAGCTGATCTGGGGTGAAATCATTAGTGCAAACAGTTGCAAAATGTTTTGCAACTAATACAAACGTTTTTCATTAGACAAATTAAGGTAAGTCCCTCCCCGTTTTGTTCCATTTCCTTCCGTTTAAGAAATGTTTTGCAGCAGAGTCGGCGGAATAAATAAACCCCTGATCACCCTCACACACAGTTCACTTTCATAGCAGCCGCGTACAGCATCATCAGTTTGCTCATTGTATAATTTCTTCTCGCATCTATGCATTCTCCTCTCACCTTTTCCATTCGCTTGTGGACTTCAGTGTACAACACAACAGCTGTCGGTGACCAGGCGCAAAAACCTCTCCAAGCCAAACCTTCATACCATAACCACTAACCGCTACACAGCCTACATCTTTGTTACCTTATTAACGTTATAATCAACAAAATAGAACCAGTGAAATTAATAAAGCGGAAAGCTTACCTTGACTTGGAAGAGTTGTAGTGTTGGATAGCCTTAGCCAGTTAGCTAACATAAATAGCATTCCTGAAAGGTAAACTAGATCTCTCTCTCTCTCTCTCTCTCTCTCTCTCTCTCTCTCTTTGCTGCTTCTCCTTAATTTTTGAAGAAAACAATTTGTTCAAAACTGTTCAACTATTGTCTTCTTCTCTCTTTCAGTCAACTACTCACCACACTTTATGCAGTGCTATCTAGCTAGCTGTAGCGTATGCTTTCAGGAATAGGTCCATTCTCTGATACTTTTTTAAAAAAAAATTTTTTTTTAATTTCACCTTTATTTAACCAGGTAGGCTAGTTGAGAACAAGTTCTCATTTGCAACTGCGACCTGGCCAAGATAAAGCATAGATAAAGCATAGCAGTGTGAACAGACAACAACACAGAGTTACACATGGAGTAAACAATAAACAAGTCAATAACATGGTAGAAAAAAGAGAATCTATATACAATGTGTGCAAAAGGCATGAGGAGGTAGGCAATAAATCGAATAATTACAATTTAGCAGATTAACACTGGAGTAATAAATCATCAGATGATCATGTGCAAGTAGAGATACTGGTGTGCAAAAGAGCAGAAAAGTAAATAAATAAAAGCAGTATGGGGGGTGAGGTAGGTAAATTGGGTGGGCTATATACCGATGGACTATGTACAGCTGCAGCGATCGGTTAGCTGCTCGGATAGCAGATGTTTAAAGTTGTTGAGGGAGATAAAAGTCTCCAACTTCAGAGATTTTTGCAATTCGTTCCAGTCGCAGGCAGCAGAGAACTGGAAGGAAAGGCGTCCAAATGAGGTTTTGGCTTTAGGGATGATCAGTGAGATACACCTGCTGGAGCGCGTGCTATGGGTGGGTGTAGCCATCGTGACCAGTGAACTGAGATAAGGCGGCACTTTACCTAGCATAGCCTTGTAGATGACCTGGAGCCAGTGGGTCTGACGACGAACATGTAGCGAGGGCCAGCCGACTAGGGCATACAGGTCGCAGTGGTGGGTCGTATAAGGTGCTTTAGTAACAAAACGGATGGCACTGTGATAAACTGCATCCAGTTTGCTGAGTAGAGTATTGGAAGCTATTTTGTAGATGACATCGCCGAAGTCGAGGATCGGTAGGATAGTCAGTTTTACTAGGGTAAGTTTGGCGGCGTGAGTGAAGGAGGCTTTGTTGCGAAATAGAAAGCCGACTCTAGATTTGATTTTGGATTGGAGATGTTTGATATGAGTCTGGAAGTAGAGTTTGCAGTCTAGCCAGACACCTAGGTACTTATAGATGTCCACATATTCTAGGTCGGAACCGTCCAGGGTGGTGATGCTAGTCGGGCGTGCGGGTGCAGGCAGCGAACGGTTGAAAAGCATGCATTTGGTTTTACTAGCTTTTAAGAGCAGTTGGAGGCCACGGATGGAGTGTTGTATGGCATTGAAGCTTGTTTGGAGGTTAGATAGCACAGTGTCCAAGGAAGGGCCAGAAGTATACAGAATGGTGTCGTCTGCGTAGAGGTGGATCAGGGTATCGCCCGCAGCAAGAGCAACATCATTGATATATACAGAGAAAAGAGTCGGCCCGAGAATTGAACCCTGAGGTACCCCCATAGAGACTGCCAGAGGACCGGACAGCATGCCCTCCGATTTGACACACTGAACTCTGTCTGCAAAGTAGTTGGTGAACCAGGCAAGGCAGTCATTAGAAAAACCGAGGCTACTGAGTCTGCCGATAAGAATATGGTGATTGACAGAGTCGAAAGCCTTGGCCAGGTCGATGAAGACGGCTGCACAGTACTGTCTTTTATCGATGGCGGTTATGATATCGTTTAGTACCTTGAGCGTGGCTGAGGTGCACCCGTGACCGGCTCGGAAACCGGATTGCACAGCGGAGAAGGTACGGTGGGATTCGAGATGGTCAGTGATCTGTTTGTTGACTTGGCTTTCGAAGACCTTAGATAGGCAGGGCAGGATGGATATAGGTCTGTAACAGTTTGGGTCCAGGGTGTCTCCCCCTTTGAAGAGGGGGATGACCGCGGCAGCTTTCCAGTCCTTGGGGATCTCAGATGATACGAAGGAGAGGTTGAACAGGCTGGTAATAGGGGGTGCGACAATGGCGGCGGACAGTTTCAGAAATAGGGGGTCCAGATTGTCGAGCCCAGCTGATTTGTATGGGTCCAGGTTTTGCAGCTCTTTCAGAACATCTGCTATCTGGATTTGGGTAAAGGAGAAGCTGGGGAGGCTTGGGCGAGTAGCAGCGGGGGGGGCGGGGCTGTTGGCCAAGGTTGGAGTCGCCAGGAGGAAGGCATGGCCAGCCGTTGAGAAATGCTTGTTGAAGTTTTCGATTATCACGGATTTATCGGTGGTGACCGTGTTACCTAGCCTCAGTGCAGTGGGCAGCTGGGAGGAGGTGCTCTTGTTCTCCATGGACTTTACAGTATCCCAGAACTTTTTGGAGTTAGAGCTACAGGATGCAAATTTCTGCTTGAAAAAGCTGGCCTTTGCTTTCCTGACTGACTGCGTGTATTGGTTCCTGACTTCCCTGAACAGTTGCATATCGCGGGGGCTCTTCGATGCTATTGCAGTTCGCCACAGGATGTTTTTGTGCTGGTCGAGGGCAGTCAGGTCTGGAGTGAACCAAGGGCTATATCTGTTCTTAGTTCTGCATTTTTTGAACGGAGCATGCTTGTCTAATATGGTGAGGAAGTAACTTTTAAAGAATGACCAGGCATCCTCAACTGACGTGATGAGTTCATTATCCTTCCAGGGTACCCGGGCCAGGTCGATTAGAAAGGCCTGCTCGCAGAAGTGTTTTAGGGAGCGTTTGACAGTGATGAGGGGTGGTCGTTTGACCGCGGACCCGTAGCGGATACAGGCAATGAGGCAGTGATCGCTGAGATCTTGATTGAAGACAGCAGAGGTGTATTTGGAGGGCAAGTTGGTCAGGATAATGTCTATTAGGGTGCCCATGTTTACGGATTTAGGGTTGTACCTGGTGGGTTCCTTGATGATTTGTGTGAGATTGAGGGCATCTAGCTTAGATTGTAGGACTGCCGGGGTGTTAAGCATATCCCAGTTTAGGTCACCTAACAGAACATACTCTGAAGCTAGATGGGGAGCGATCAATTCACACATGGTGTCCAGGGCACAGCTGGGAGCTGAGGGGGGTCGGTAGCAGGCGGCAACAGTGAGAGACTTATTTCTGGAGAGATTAATTTTTAAAATTAGAAGTTCGAACTGTTTGGGCATAGACCTGGAAAGTATGACAGAACTTTGCAGGCTATCTCTGCAGTAGATTGCAACTCCTCCCCCTTTGGCAGTTCTATCTTGACGGAAAGTGTTATAGTTGGGTATGGAAATCTCAGAATTTTGGGTGGCCTTCCTAAGCCAGGATTCAGACACGGCAAGGACATCAGGGTTGGCAGAGTGTGCTAAAGCGGTGAGTAAGACAAACTTAGGGAGGAGGCTTCTGATGTTGACATGCATGAGGCCAAGGCTTTTTCGATCACAGAAGTCAACAAATGAGGGTGCCTGGGGACATGCAGGGCCTGGGTTTACCTCCACATCACCCGAGGAACAGAGGAGTAGTAGGATGAGGGTGCGGCTAAAGGCTATCAAAACTGGTCGCCTAGAGCGTTGGGGACAAGGAATAAAAGGAGCAGATTTATGGGCGTGGTAGAATAGATTCTGGGCATAATGTGCAGACAGGGGTATGGTGGGGCACGGGTACAGCGGAGGCAAGCCCAGGCGCTGGGTGATGATAAGAGAGGTTGTATCTCTGGACATGCTGGTCTCAATGGGTGAGGTCACCGCATGTGTGGGAGGTGGGACAAAGGAGGTATCAGAGGTACGGAGAGTGGAACTACGGGGTCCATTGCAAACCAAAACAATGATAACTAGCCTGAACAACAGTATACAAGGCATATTGATATTTGAGAGAGACATACAGTAAGGCATAAAGTGATTGCAGGTCTTGATTGGGAGAGCTAGCTAAAACAACAGGTGAGATAACAGCAGCTAGTCAGCTAACACAGCAACAGCAGGTAAAAATGGCGACGACTAGGCAGAGAGGGTCGGATTAACTACACACAGAGCCTGAGTTAAAACACAGAGCCGACAGATAAAACACAAATAAACAGAATGGAGTACCGTGAATTAATGGACAGTCCGGCAGGCATCAGCTATGTAGCCAAGTGATCATAGTGTCCAGGGGGCAGCCGTAGATGGAGCAGGGAAATCGCCACTACGCTAGCACGCGGCGTTTAAAGTTAGTAGCCCGGGGGGTGGTCTGCTCAGACGGAGGGGGTCTGCTCAGACGGAGGCCAGTTGAGGGCACAGCGGATGGGGTATTCGTCTGCAGACCAGACGTGGTCGTGTCGACAGAGAATCCAAGCCGGATGGCGATGGCGAAAGAGGTATTGTAGAATTGTGTTTGCTAACTGGTGCTAGCTTCGTGGCAGTGGCCCTAGCTGCAAGCTAGCTGTGAGGATCAGAAGTAGTGGCTCAGGGATTACGGCAGGAATCCGGTGTTGTTGTGGAGATACAGTCCGATGTTGGTAAATTGGTGAGTAATATCCAGGCTAATAACAGGGCTGGTGTCTGTGCAGAAGGTAAAAGCTGCTAGCAGCGGCTAAAAATGACTAAATAGCTTGTAGCTGATTAGCTGGTTAGCTACTGGGGGTTCTTGAATGTGTTCCAAAGTTAAAAAATAATAGCGATTCCGTATCACATTGGGTGAGGTAGGTTACCGGAAGGTATAATCGAATTAAAAATCGAAAAGAGATAGATTTAAAAAAAAATATATATACAAGAAATACGAAAAATACAAACGTACACGAGAGGATGAAACAAAACACGTCTACACTGCTACGCCATCTTGGGAACTAACTTTGATTGGATGAACAAGATAGTTCATACTGCAAGCTCTGATAGGTTGGAGGATGTCCTCTGGAAGTTGTCATAATTACTGTCTATGGAAGGGGGTGAGAACCACGAGCCTCCTAGGTTTTTTATTGAAGTCAATGTACCCAGAGGAGGACAGAAAATATCTGTCCTCTGGCTACACCTGGTGCTACCCTACAGAGTGCTGCTGAGGCTACTGTAGACCTTCATTGCAAAACAGTGTCTTTTAATCAGTTATTTGATGACGTGAATATGTTTAGTATAGTTTTATCTAAAAAGGAGAACTTGTTTAAATGTTATTTTAACACACACACGCTCACACAACCACAGCCATTCCGGTATTTTTATTTAGAGGTCTGGATTGTGGATCTGTGATGCGGTGAGTTGTGTGTGTGTCAGTCACAGGCAGCAGCTCAGCTCCCATCTGGATCGGCCAAGCAGAATACCTGCAACCTGGCCGTCCTTGCAGCCCCAGACACACGCACTGCAACTGAATGATCCTGCTAGCAGATTGGGTTTCCTGGCTGTGTCTCTCTCTGTCGGCCTCTCTCATATTGATCAGGGTTTCCATGCTATTCTTAGCCCCTCTGGGCCGCACGGTCCCCAAGCACTCAGAACTGCACAGCACAGAGCTGCTGCTCCATTCTATGGGAACATAGGCCTAGTTTCATGCACTCTCATGCTGTAGGGGTTGTCTGCTATTGTAGAGCAGTCAAGATTAGGGCTGGGAATTGCCAGGGACCTCACAATGCGATATTATCATGATACTTAGGTGCTGATACGATATGAATTGTGATTCGATACTGGGATTTTATTGCAATTGGATGTTCCAAAGATTTTGCTCACCATATCTCTGCTGCAGCGGTACAAGAAAGGAAATAAAAGTGCTGAAAACAAATTGACTCCCTATTTAAATAGAATATAGAGAACAAGCTATGAAGGAAAAACACTGGAGTTTTGGAGCAGTCAACTAGCGCAAAAATATATTGCGTTATTGTCAAAAGAATACAATACGATATATGGTAAAAAATGTAAATTCTAGGCTGATATGTAACTGTATCGATTTTGTCCCCCATCACTAGTCGAGATGATTTTCAAATGTAGTCTAAATGCTTTTCAAAACACATTGAAGAAAATTGTCACTGAAGTTTAAAAAAAAAGCACTGCTATTACTGTTATGTTTTACTTTTGAGTTGTATTAATATTTTATATATGTATCAAGACAGGCATCGAAGCCAGTATAGTGTATTAGCACGTGTAAAATTATAGTAACACTTTGTTAGTGTCAAGATAGGGACAAGTTGAACACACTGGACTCTGTACACTGAATTATACTTTGTTGTTGCTTAACGCAGGAACTGTACTGTATAATAATATTTCATTTAACTATGCTATTTAACTTCTTCAGATTTAGTTTGACAGTAGCCTATTTGTGTTTAGTATATTATGTCATTCTTTTGTTTGTTTGATTTATACTACTAATTGTTACTTTGTTACTTGGATGAAGCCCAGAAAACGAACAAACTCGATTACAGAGGCAACAACGAGAAAGAGAGAAAGAGAGAGAAAGAGAGAGAGAGAGAGAGAGAGAGAGAGAGAGAGAGAGAGAGAGAGAGAGAGAGAGAGAGAGAGAGAGAGAGAGAGAGAGAAAGAGAGAGAGAAAGAGAGAGAGAGAGAGAGAGAGAGAGAGTAGTAGATATAGCTCCCTTTCTAATGACGAGTCCAGATGGCTTGACGTTAATGCAAATGTTTGCCACATTGCTGCATTGTTGCACAAAGCATACAATAAAACTGTACAGAGAGGGATAGTGAGAGAGAAAAATAAGAGAGGGGTGGGGAGAGAGAGAGTTGGGGGAGGGGAATAACAGTCACGTAATGAAGAAAGGGCATTTCAGGACAAGTGCTACGTCACACCCTCAACCTCTCCTCCGTCCCCTTTTCCCTCCCTCACTCTCTCTCTCTCTGTCAGTAGCCATTACAGCGCAGTACAATATCATATTTTTGAAACAAACGTTATGCCAGAGAGGGTCAATCTTAGTTCAGGGTATGATATTAAAGTTAAAATAAAATACCAGTTAGTGATATATGGAGAGAACAGCATGTCAACACAGCAAGTCTTTCAACTCTTTTTAAAGTTACTTTCTATCTCCTTCAACCTCATGGATTGCATTTGTGATTGATTCCACCCTCATTTTGATTAGAACCACAACAGTCTATCGCATGTCTTTTTAATCCCACACAGATGGAAGGAGCCTCAGTCTTGATTGATCTGTTGTTTTATCATTTCCATTCAAAAGGAATGACAACCATCTGTTATTTCATTCCATTTCTACAGTCTTAATCAGAGTAGGGTTTCAGCAACAACCCACTGTATTATCTTGGTGACTCTAGCTAGGTTAGGGTAGTTGTTAACTGTAGGGTGTAGATTGGTGATAATGACAATGTTCATGGCAGTGATGCTTCCCCTAATTCCACTAAATCTGATATGGTAAACAGGCCCACGTCTCCTCAGTGTAATCAGGCAGCGCAGAGTCCCAGGACAGGCTTCTGGCACTGCAGATAATCAACCCTCCCTCCCTCCCTCTAAACTGGGGAGCTGTGGGGTGAAAGTAAAGCAGTACGGTACAGCGTCCCGGGCAAAATAAATAGTGGGGGTATGCCGTACCCGTAAAATATGAGCCTATCACAATAATTAAAACAAAATGTCAAGAAAACGGTAGGCTGTTACACTACTATTTATCATTACCGCATGTCAGAGGCATGAAAAACAGGTGGTATAGCTCCAAAATGTGATGTGGTTTGACGAGAACACTGACATTTTGCCGAGGCAGAGAAGTGTGGGCGACACAGAGACGCGTGCGGACAGCAATGGACACTTAAATTCTGGCCTAATGACAATCGCCAAAGGTCATTACACTTGTTGGTGTTTTGTGTAACAGATGTCTGTTTCCGTTCACCACTGTTTAGAAGATATGTTGTGAGTGGATGAACGTGCGCTGGGAAACCTAGTAAAGGAGCCCTTTGAAGTGATTGTTTTATAAATTAGATGAAAACATCATGACTGGTTGATGCCACAATAAAAGGTCATACATTTTAAAAGCTAAATGACATATCTTTACAACTAGACCCACAGAGATCCTATTGAATCAATAGGGATTCTATATGCAATACTATGATTAGGCCCATGAAATAGTTTTTTAAGGAGGTCCTGGCACGGGAAGAAATCTACTTTCACCCCTGGTTGTGACGCGCACCACCACGTAGCCTACGTCAGGGGTGGGAACACAACTTCAGGGGGAAAGGTAGCTAGATAACTGTCGTCCTGTAATTCGTCTTCTCATGTCTTGGGGTGGTATCTAAGAATCGCAAAGCCACAGCTTTGAGAGTGCGTCATGCTGATACAGTATTTCTATGAAATGTACTCGGTCACCCCATTCCCCCACCGCTTTATTGAATTGATTCAATCCAGACTTATGTGCTTTTTGCTGAATTATTTAGCTATAGTGTGCTCAGTAGGTCTACCTCTCAAAGTCTATATCCACCATACCCAAGATATGAGTCAGTCCCAGTTCCAGACCCCAGCCCTCCCAGATCCCCTTTTGACAAGACAATTTTCCCTCCAGAGGGATTCATTTTGCCTTGTAGTTGAGGTTAAGCCTTTAGGCACCAGTGCCAAGCCACAGTCCATCAACTGGAGCTGCCATCCATCCATACAACACATCATATCACCCAGGCAGGCACCAGGCAGACACCCAGCTATCTGTGGGAGGAGGGTTGCCTCAGATGACCTCCTGTGTTGATCCTCTGCTCTCTCTCTCGACACTCGTGGCACGCGCTGCAAGTTTGATAGGAGTGCTGAGATAAGTTGTGTGAACAGAGAGAATGTTAAGTGAAGCCTCACTTTCAAGGCAATACTTTCAGCAAATTTTCCAGTTTGAAGAAGTATCTTCAAGAGCATATTAGACTGAGCAGAATCTGTATCTAAACTAGACATGAGACCTACAGAAATCTCTCTGTCTCTGTCTCTCTCCTCTCTGTTCCCAGACTGCACTTTGACAGCTCACAGATTGGTGCTCGTCAAAAGAACACAAACAATCTTACGAAAACCACTCTGGTCGTTTAACGATCTCCTTTTTTCTTTCTGGTCGCTGCTGGCTCACCCCTAACATGTGGTGTAAAGATGCCAGAGTGTCAGACCACCTATGTCTGACTCTCATTAGCCTCCCTGACTTCATTGGCTCACTTCAATGCTGCACCAATAGGATGGATGACAGCATCTGCATCTGCCAATTAAATGTCCTGTAGTGACTGATTACCAGGGGTGAAAAACTGCCCCTTCTCATTGAAGCCATGGAAGTTCAAATCTGACAGGCTTGTTAGCAGAAAACAGGATCCCCGTTAAAATGAATGGGAAAATAGCAGTTTTCGTGGTCATTCTTCATGTGAATAGAAATATGTTTCGAAGACAATCATGGAACCAATAATTGCTTTTAATAGACCAGATGTATGTCCTTGAACTGATTATTTTTTAAATTGTACACAGAAGACGTTATAAGGATAATTTAGTTGCTAATGGCAGCCTACAGTATCCCGGTCGGCCTTTAACTTGAGTTACTCAATGAAAGGGGGCAGCACTGAGCTAGCCTTCAACTTCACTTCCTGGAGTAACCAGGAAGTGAATGGTGTCATATGATCAATGGCTTTGTCCATTCATATATACAGTCATTGCTGATTACACTAGTGCTTTAATTTAATGTGTTACAGTAGATGCAGTTTAGCCTAAGATCCATTGCTGGTTTGCAGAAACACTCATCAGACTCATCCTGTGTGTATGTGACAGCTGTACAGTTCTACACTCACCAGCAGAGCAGTGTACCGTACTATAGTAGTGGTTGTGGCTGGGTCATCTAAGCCAAAGCATGCTGTATCAGTAGTGAATTCTGCATCAGAGCCTCTCATGAAACTACTGACCACCACACTGCCCCCTGTGGTTACAGATGGACACACACCCAGGCCAGGGCTACTTGGGAAAGTTTTTTAAAATAGTAATGATATTATATACTAGTATAACTAACTGGCTTGGTGAACAGTATGTGAGAAGTGATTATTGACCACACAGAATAACAAGGCATTGACCCTCTGTGTAAAAAATTAGCTGGGCAAACAGAGAGCAGTAAAGTGAGACATTAACATCCTTGGGGGGTCTGTCCATGAAGTTGTTCCTAGAGCGTACCATTGTGGTCTGATATATGTTATTGTTTGCCATCAATTCAGCTGTCTGGCTCACGTTATTGTCATTCCAGTAATGTCCACTTAAAACTGGAGACAGAGGGTGTAGAGAAAGGGGTCAGCGAGCTAGCCGGTGGCTTCTCACCACAGTGAAATTATGCTATGGATATACTCTATTGTTGCCAAGCCAGAAAAGCCTATTTGAAATGGAATCTGCTGTGAATGGAAGACAGAGGGAGTGTGAAGGACAGCCTGCCTGCATGGTGGTAATTCCTTCTATTTAGAGTCCTGGTGGTGGGAAGACTCCTGGAGCTGTCTCCAACACAAACAAGCACTACAAATACACTACAATTTAGCATTTTCTGCTGTGCATGAATATTCTCAGCAACAAAAGAGTGATCAAATTAAAATCCTGGAACTGTATGTTATCAGGTGACCAAATCAGATTGGTCAAATAAAGGGTTAAATACATTACTATGGAAAAAAAAAGCTTGGCTGAAAGCCCCCATCATGCTGTTCTCTTACTTTAGTCACATACCAAAGACTCCCATAGGATGGAAAGAAAATGATGTAAGACATTCAAATTGTGGTTAATTGTAAAGATGTGCGTGTGTTTTATCATTCATTATTTCATGTGCAAGGTTTTGTGTGCACACCGCTCCACGTGTCCACGCAAACGACATGTTGCGCTCAAATTGCAGGGAGAAATCTTTATAGCCGATCCAAAAGGGATGGTGGGTGGTTTAAAACCTTACATATAAATATATATTTTAATATGTCTATGAAATCCGTCCAAAAATAACTTGAAAAGAACACAGTGTTCGCATCTGGTTTTTTATATTGTGGTTTGTGGAAAAGCAAGAAAAATAAAGTTTTATCATTCTTTACGAACAACACAAGCGAGGCCTTCTCTGGAGCTATTAATGCCCAGGACTAGTCACTATAGTTGTTTAATAGCTCTCCCTGTTGGAATAAAAAAACTGACCTCCCGTGGCACGACTCACGCTGACAGCACTAATTGTAGTCGGGAGACTCCATGGCTTCTTTCACTCTGGAAGTTCAATGATCACTTTCTGCCTCTTACAAAATATCTCTTTCAGTGTTTCTCATTTGACTTCCTATGTGGTAACAAGTACCAAGAGGGAGCTCAGAGAGGGGTCGCTCATTTGACTGCAAATCATGGCAGTGTCAGCGTTTGTGTGCCTTACTGTCTTTGGTCATACTGTGTGCTGCACCATGTGTAGTGTCTGTGTGTTTTGTTTTACCCTACATGAGCAGTGTGTGCGTGTGTGTGTGCGTGGGTGCATACCCACATGCAGACACTGTGTCCTCTGTATCTGAGTGAGTATCCTTCCCCCAGCTGGTAGCTATTCCTCTCCTGATTGAGCAAAATGCCTGATGTGTTATTACTGCCATGCCGCCCCCACTCCTTAAAGACCCACTACCACAGGAAGCTGCACTCTACTGCAAGGAAAGGTCAGCTGGTCCAATTATCAGAGGCCACCATTTTCACACCAATGCCTGACTTCCTGATATCCACTGTAACCAACTCCTTTCCTGGAACCTCAGTCTGCCAGCAGCGGGGCTGGAAGTTTGGCTTTTTGCAGCTGCGTAGTGTGCTTCTTTACCGTCGACATATTTTTCAGCTGCCTGACTTTACCCATTCATTTTAGTTGTCTTTTTGGTATCGTGACATTATTTGACAACAACCTGACCTCTACCCTACTTTACTTTTTAGCTGTCATCTCATTTTCTCTCCCTTCATCCTTCTCTGTGCTTGCGTCTCACTTTTTCTTCTCCAGATCCCTGTATGTTTTTCTGTCTGTGTTTTACGGTGGGCTGGTGCTGTTTATCAGTTTGAGAGCTGTGCGGTGTGTTTGACAGACGTGACTTAGGGCTCTCCTCTGCTCAGTTCTCCTCAGCGTAGTCTCTCTCTCAGACTCCATATAGAACACTTCAGTGCTCCAGCACATAAAAGGATGGCTGCGTCAAATTAAAGTCAGTACTGCAGCGCCTGATTCTCTCATGCTCAGCATTTTTTTCTGAATGAATTAAAAGGAGAATGCTCTCCAAGCTGACTGAGGGTTCTGTAATTCTGCAAAGACTTTCACTTGTGTAATCAGATCGAGTGACCCTCACTGTGTATGTTTCAGCAACAACCCAGCTTTAGGCTTAAACTGTTGGAAAATCTACCTTGAAATATATAGTATAAGCAGGATTAAAGCAGCCATCTACCAGCCAAGCCAGTGCAGTCAGCACTTGCTTTGTTTGCAAGAGAGGTTAGCTATTTTGAATATAAATTAGCGGTCTCTGCACCTTATTCTGAATAAATTAGGATTAGTTTAACAACACCATGGAACTCATTAGATGGTTAGATGATTTGGCCAATAAAAGTTTTCTGTTGAATTGGTTTCTATGTGGATTCTGGTCCAGCAGGCCAGGCCTCTTCTATTTGGTGTCTCCCATTCTAAATGTTAACCAGCGTGGGGAGTTTGTGGGTGGGGAGGGCTGCTGGGGCTGCCCATGCAGATTCAGACTGTCTGCATGGGCTGAAACGGAGGGGGGAAGAAGAGAGGGAGAAGAAGTGCAAGCAAGAAGGGGGAAAGAAATCAAACAGATAGGGAAAGAAATCGAACAGATAGGGAAAGAAATCGAACCGATAGGGAAAGAGGCTATCAACGTTTTTGTTTGCTGTAATATCTCTGCGTTGGCTTTGTTCTTGTCATTCCAAACAATTCGGTTTGAAATTTAATTGAAGATGTGAAATTGATTGGGGTTGCTGAGGGGAGAAGGGAGAGATGGAGAGAGATGGAGAGGTAAAATGAAGGGAGAGGGCTGAGCTCAGTAGCTCTGTTGCTGGGGCAGAACTCCATTGATTGGTTTGTTCTCTGAGAACAGCTGCAGTGAGCTGGACAATCTTACCACAGAGAAACACGGAGACAGACTGCTGAGAAAGATTACAAGAGGGAGCCCCTGGTGTTATATCATGGCACAAGCACTAGATATCATTTTATTTATCTGCATTTTCCCATATTACTCCAAACTAGTAAATCATACGATATGCTTGAATATACTACAACAATAAGTAAACTGTAGATATTCATGTTTTGGGGAATGTGTACGGTATTGTGGTTGAGAATTGAATATGAGTGATATAAGTTCTATCCTATACTGAAGGGGGTGCCTTCCCACAGTGGTCTTACAGTACATCAGTAGAGCCTAGATGAGCTTTGCTGCAGCACGCTCAATTGTGCTAAAATGAACATTACTGTGATTAGCTTGTTACACACTAGAGAGGCTATCAGTTACACATTGGATTTGAATTGACTGTTCAATTCCATTTGAGATTTTAAAGTAGACAATCGGTTTGATAGTTACAAGGTAGCCATCTCTATACCAGAAGCTTGATTGTCGTAATGAATTAGTGTGTTATCGCTACATATTAAAGCCTCATAATAGGTGGGTCGTGTTCATGAAGTTATTTTTCCTAATTGCTCCAGTAAGGGGTGTAGTATTGAGAGCACAGCAATGTCTGTGATTCATATGAAATACATATGATTCATATGAAGTTATAAGGGAACAGACAGGTCATAATTGTTTCCGTGTTTTGACCTATGTTGTTCCACTGTTACATCATCATAGCTTCAGTTCTCGTTCCTGCTAGAAACTGAGCTGCTGGAGAAATATCTCCTCTCACCTAGTGACTGATGGGTAATGGGTTTGGGAGAAGCCAAAGATTGTCTCTCCAAATTTGCCCAGGCACCAGGGTAAATGTGAATAGACAGCCTTGCCTCAGAATCCCTAGCTTAGCTTCCTCTGTCCACTTCAGCCGGCAGTGTTGGCTTTAGCCAGCCAGCCACTGTATTTACAATAATGTCATGAGATCAAAATGAAACCAAATACTGGGTGCATTGTAGAAATTCTAATTCACCATCCTTGTGGTTTTCCTGTTATGGGAAAATATATACTGTACAAAGGGTTGTGTTACAAGAATCTCTCAGTTACGAGTATACTTGCAGCTTGGACCATATCTCTGGTAATTTACTTCAGACAAGCATGTGTCCCCTGGTTGGACTGATGAGGGAAGCTACTTTGCTTCCCTGTGCTTGTAATGCTGTCTGTTCTGTGTTGTAATTTAACTGTGACACACTGATTGCAGAGTAACTCAGCTAAAATGAGTTTCTGGTTAAGTCACTTCCATAGCAAAAATGTATTTCTCTCTCAAAACCCTCTCTATGTTTATCTCTCTCCCCCTCTCTATTTCTCTCTTTCTTCCTCTCTTTCTCTCTGTCTGCCAACAGCAATTAAGTGGCACTGCTCTGTCTCTCTCTCTTTTCGTCTTTCGTCTGAAGGGGTGATTTGGCACAGGAGCATGCTGGCACTCTTCAACCGTGTTAGTTGTACTTTGTGTGTTCTTTCTCTGGGCGAGAGAGAGAACGAGAGGGGGAGGGAGAGAGTGAGTGAGTGAAAGAGAGACGGGAGAAAGAGCAATCTAAAATGGCTGCCAACACTAAAGTCCTCTGCACATGAAATGTCTGCCAAAATGTATGTTTAGTTTAGCGATCCCTGGCCAGAGAAATAACTTACTTGGAAAGAAAATAGCAACAACAAGTGCCACAACACATATATATATATATATATTAATAATAAATGTGTAACGATGAGGTCAGGAATATGAGGGTGAGGATAGAGAGAGAAAGAGAGGAGAGATATAGTTAAATTCTGAAAGTGCGTAATAACACATTTTCAAAGTGTTTTATCCTGATGGAATGTGAATAAAAAAATATAAAAAAATAACAAGTTTAGGGACAAGTAGATCAATTTTGCCCTCATTGAACCCTGGTCAAGCTCACGAGGGGACAGCTGCAATGTCCATTTATTATCCTTTCTGACATTTATGAATTTCTCACGTTTGAATGGTATCTCAGAGGTGTTGGAGATTTGTTCATTAACTCTTACAATCCTGGTATGATAAAACCATCAAAACAATATGACTTGAAAACATAAAGACACAATGTTAACAGTTAACAAAATGGCAGTCAACTACTTTCGGAGGGAAAATGGATGGTCTCTTGTTTCGCCCACGTTTTATTGCATCATCATGGCATCACCCCCCCCCCCCCCCCCCCCCCCCCACAAACACCCTTACAAACCCATATATTTTTTCAAAAATATGATAAAGAAAATGCATTAACTATGTATTTGTTTTCCCCAGCAATGTCTTTGGGGCATTACGTGTCTTTGTGTGTGTGTGTGTGCCAGTCTCTCTCGCCTTCTCTTGCTATAGTTCCCTCTTTATTTTGCTCTTTGTGCCAGGGTTTTGTCTGAGGGTGGCCTGCCTAGAATCCGCTGTAGCTTTTGGCAAGAATGTATTGAGTATTGAAGATAGCAGAGGAGAGAAACAATTGGAGAAGTTTCATTGGCAGGGTATGTCTGACTTGGCCAGAGTAAAATCAAGATGGCTGTTTGTTTGTTTCTTTACTGCAGTTTTTTTTCCGTTGTCTTTCTACTACAGTAGATTAGCCACAGAACAAACCACAGCCCAGAGGTCGACCATACTCCTCAATCAGTTTGAATGCTGCCTGCCAATTCTTTAGCACATCGCCCCATGATAGTGATTATAAGCTTGAGCACCATCGAAGTGGCTGTGGAAGAACGTATAAGGGGGATAAGGTAGAAATAATGCCATTCACTACAGAGCTTCATGAAGAAGACAGTCATTGCTACCTGTGTGGTGGTGCAGTCTGCTGTGGTTGTCACACATCACAGTAAGGTGTCTGGCTCATTCGTCCAGTGTAGAGGGAAGTCCAGAGGAAGCGGGGTGCTCGTTCTAGTGATGGGGAGTCAATGTGAAGATTACAATGAGGCGCTCCCTCCACAGACTCTAAACTCCAACTTGTGGAGCAGTGTGGAATGTGTGTGGCTTTGATCCGCTAGTGGAATCATGCCTATCTGATAGAGGAGGGCCCTATTTATTTACTTTTAGATTTTTACTGCTGTTCCCTTTGACTCTTTGTGGTAGATCTAGTATGCTCTGATTTCACACTAAGAATCCCCATTCTGGTTTGGACTGCACTCTATTTATTTAGCTTGTATTATCTGCATTTGCCAGGTTAAGCAGATATAAAAGTAGATTGTATTGGATTGTGTGGCCTTCCCATTGTTGTGATGCTTTATTGAGTGTACATTTTGGCAGAACAAAAATATTAGCCTGCCGAGTGGCGCAGCAGTCTAAGGCACAGCATCTCAGTGCTTGAGGTGTCACTACAGACACCCTAGTTCAATTCCAGGCTGTATCACAACCGGCCATGATTGGGAGTCCCATAGGGCAGTGCATAATTGTTGAGGCTGCAGGTAGCCTAGTGGTTAGAGCTTTGGACTAATAACCGAAAGGTTGCAAGATCAAATCCCTGAGCCGACAAGGTAAAAATCTGTTGTTCTGCCCCTGAATAAGGCAGTTAACCCACTGTTCCTAGGCTGTCATTGTAAATAAGAATTTGTTCTTAACTGACTTGCCTAGTTAAAAAAATAATACAATTGGGAATCTAGTTAGACTTGCCAAACAAGGCAGTTTTATAATGAGGGGTTGGGATCATGTTTCACATTTTTGTGGTAGGCCAATTTTATTTTTCTGAAACCATACTGGTTATAATAGCTTTAGCTCTATCTATAAACTTTTACATCAATATAGTACTTATTTGAAATGTGTCCCATTATTCCTCACTAAATATGTTCATTTTTGGAGACTGTTTCTAACTACTTAATCACCCTCAAATGAGCCTTTTACATGGTAGAAACTGAAACCAATTATGTTGGGTTTAGACTTATGTATCTCACCCCCCCATCCCCTCCCCCCTGTTTCTCTCTTTCTCCCCCTCTCTCTTCCTTTCCTCCCCTCTCTTCAGAGTCAGAGCAGAGCAGTAGCCCACGCACAGGTATTGGGTCAGATCAGGAGGATAGCCGAGCTGCCACCATGGGTAAGGGGCCCCATCGACTCGCACACACATCCAAATACCAACACACAATGACATATTCTTACACATTTACACACTGCCAGACAGTGACATAAGCACTGAGCTTGTTATTCATCTAGCACACGCAATACCTTTCACTGTAATATTTGGAATCCAATACATTCCAGGTAGCTGATAGGCTCAAACATTATGGGCATGTGCTTTACTGGCTTGCTGATACTCTGCCATGTATTGTGTCTTTGTCTTGTGATGTCTCTTAAAAGTGAGAAGTTCCTGTAATGTTTGTTGTATTATGTCACAGAACTCTCCATGGTGACTCATCTCTGTGTTTTCCAGATGCTCCTGAGTTTCAGGAAAGCTTTGTGACGTCAGGAGTTTTTAATGTAACAGAGCTGGTGCAAGTGTCCAGAAGTAAGATTTTTACACCTTTTATTTAGCTACGTGTGTTTTTATATATTTGTGGTTGAATGGATGGACGGAGTGTGTTGGTGCAATATCATCTTTTTGTTACAGTTCTTTCTTAAAACGTCATGTGTGGCTGCTTTCCTTATAACTCCCATAACTTACACAGCAACATGCTTAGGAGCTGGACATGTGTCACATAAACTATGGTGATTCAAGTTCTGACAGCCCTCTTCTGTGAAAAATGAGCTAGCTCACACACTCTGGCCCTCAGGCAGCGGGTGGAAACTCCCAGCCTCTCTGGCAGCAGTCACTCTGCTCCCCTCAGTAGCTGAGCTCCTAGTCTCTACATTGCTGCATGTTCCACTTCTGCTATTCAACCATAACCCCATCAGATGGATACACAGAGGTAGGAAACACATGGATGGTATAACAGCCTAGGTGACAAAGATGGTAGGGAATATCCAGGTCCAGGATTACGGGAGATACTAACGTAATCCACTTACAGCATTAATCACAGTCAACATGCAGAGTAAGCCTCTCCTTACTGTCTACACCCCATCAGACACTCAATATGATTTCTGACCGGGAATCAGATCATAGGGCTTTAGGATGACATTATTTAGGACTTCCTCATCATTCATGTTGTTTTATCTGTCTCATGGTGGATTGTGGATCGTGCAGATGTTTTATCCATGTAATATGTTCTACTCACAATGCTAAGGCTGCGTGTTCTGTGCTGTGTGCTTTGAGCTTTGTGATTGGCTGGGGATGCTGTGCTCACCAGGCCTGGCATTAGTGAATTAGGGCCACATTAACCTCTAATCACTTTGTATGAATAACCATCATCTCCCAGCCCCACAGACCTCACTAGTCACCACCTGAGACCTCTATTCACTTACCCTCAAATCTGAGTCATCATTTACATACGTTATTTCATTATGTTTAGAAATTGAGTTTAATCAGATTTGAAAGGCAGCGCAAGTGAAGGGAGCTGAAGGGAGAGAAGCTCACCCATCTGTCGTATGTAATTGATCACGCTTTCGGTTTCCACAGTGATAATGCCTTTCTCCGAAGGGTCTTCTGTTCTGCCTGCGGTTATGGAACCCCTACCTGTCCCAGACCTGCTGTTTTCAACTCTTAATGATCGGCTATGAAAAGCCAACTGACATTTATTCCTGATTATTATTTGACCATGCTTGTCACTTATGAACATTTTGAACATCTTGGCCATGTTTCTACACCTGCATTGCTTGCTGTTTGGGGTTTTAGGCTGGGTTTCTGTACAGCACTTCGAGATATTAGCTGATGTACGAAGGGCTATATAAAATAAACTTGATTTGATTTGATTCATCTGTCATTCAAAATAAATGCTCTTCAGTATGAACGACAAGCTCTGATGAGCGTACATTCACTCACACATCGATTTGAAATACTTTATTTCAATCCACTACAAAAAAAGGATCCAAACATTTCAAAGGTCCCTGTATTCATGGCACTCAAAGGTACAGAAAGCAAATCCTTCTCCAAACAGCTAGGCTGCCCACGACAACTGAAACAGAGTAGTACATAGCCAATTGCTTTGCCCTAGTTTTTGTCAGGCCCACAATCTGGAGGCCACGCACTGCAGGCCTGTGTACGTGGCCAAGACTGCCAAATATCAGCACCACCTTCTTGTACCTCCACCCAAGGCTGTCCAAGAGTGCCGCGAGAGGCGGATACTCCCACAGCTTCTCGGCAAAGGCCTGCTCCATGTAGCCTTAAAATGAGCAGACCACTTCCACAATGAGCACCTCTCCCTTACCTCCCCCCACAACAACAATATCTGGAGTAGTTGGCACACATGAAAACACATCAACATAAAACCAGCTTCCCCTTACACAACAATGTTTCTGCATATGTGCTGTTGGTGAGACTGTCTCACCTCGCTGGCTATCAGGTCAATAAGACTGTCATGTCTAGCAATGTACAAATCCTTGTATGAACAGAAGCCATTCACAACATGGGCATTACATTTGATTTATGTAGAATACAAAATGGGTACCGGAGTGCTAGATTATATTGTGTTGGTATAACTTGCAGCCTTGCCTTAACAGTAAAGGTGAGAATGTTCTCGCCAACGGCAGCATTCTGGTACATGGAATGGGAGACAGAGTGGTCAGCACAGTCCAGAGCAGTGAGTTTCCCCTGCAGCCTCAGGCCAGTCCAGTGTGGTCAGTAGCTGCATCCATCTGATACCAAGGAGTGTTGTCCTATGTCACTATTGCCAGTGATTTGTGTTCAATGGTGAAGACAGGCATGGTGGGTGGAGGGCCGGATCTCCATTGGCAGACCACCTCTGTCTTGGTGGTGTTGATAGACAGTCCCATCCTGCTATAGACCCTCATAGATGCTACAAGGATGGACTGAAGGTCTTCTGGAGTGTGGGTCACTAGAGCACAGTCATCAGCCGAAGCCTTGGTGGTTGCTTGAAGCCTCCTGATGTTGAATAGGTTTCCATCCAGCCTGAAGGCCACCGCAACCATGCTTCTGTCCTCAAGCTCCTTGTGGAGAAGCTGGGTGACATATAGGAGGAAGATGAGTACCGGTGCCAGCACACATCCCTGTCTCACACTGATGCTTACTCCAAAGGGCACTGACTCCTGCCCTCCTATGGCCATCGGAGCCATCATCCCATCATGGAACTGGCAAAGGATGTTGACACATTTGTCTGGACAGCCACATTTGAGTAGAATGCCCCATAGTAGTTCCCTGCTCACAATGTTGAAGTCCTTGGAGAGGTCGACAAATGTCATGAAAAGGTCCTGATGTTGTTCACGTTACTTCTCCTGGAGTTGCTGTGCCGTGAATATCATGTCGACCGTCTCCTGTTCTTTCTGAAGCCGCATTGTGACTCTGGCAGCAGTTCCTCTGTGATGTTGTTCACCAGCATGTGTAGCATCACCTTGGCCAGGACCTTGCCGGCAAAAGACAGAAGGGATATCCCCCGGCTGCTCCCGCAGATTGACTTGTCAGCCTTGTTCTTACCTCAGTGTACTTGTTGTTCTTGAGGGAACAGAAAGCTGATAACACCACACACACACACACACACACACACACACACACACACACACACACACACACACACACACACACACACACACACACACACACACCTTATGTAAAATGCTTTAGCTATAATTATCAAAACTAAATGAGTGAGTTATTATGATGCATAGGGAACACGTTTCACATTACACCTGTCAAACTGGCTCTCTGTTTTCACATTACACCTGTCAAACTGTCTGTCTGTTTTCACATTACACCTGTCAAACTGGCTCTCTGTTTTCACATTACACCTGTCAAACTGTCTGTCTGTTTTCACATTACACCTGTCAAACTGGCTCTCTGTTTTCACATTACATCTGTCAAACTGGCTCTCTGTTTTCACATTACACCTGTCAAACTGTCTCTCTGTTTTCACATTACACCTGTCAAACTGGCTCTCTGTTTTCACATTACACCTGTCAAACTGGCTCTCTGTTTTCACATTACACCTGTCAAACTGTCTGTCTGTTTTCACATTACACCTGTCAAACTGGCTCTCTGTTTTCACATTACACCTGTCAAACTGTCTGTCTGTTTTCACATTACACCTGTCAAACTGGCTCTCTGTTTTCACATTACACCTGTCAAACTGTCTGTCTGTTTTCACATTACACCTGTCAAACTGGCTCTCTGTTTTCACATTACATCTGTCAAACTGGCTCTCTGTTTTCACATTACACCTGTCAAACTGTCTGTCTGTTTTCACATTACACCTGTCAAACTGTCTGTCTGTTTTCACATTACACCTGTCAAACTGTCTGTCTGTTTTCACATTACATCTGTCAAACTGGCTCTCTGTTTTCACATTACACCTGTCAAACTGTCTGTCTGTTTTCACATTACACCTGTCAAACTGTCTGTCTGTTTTCACATTACACCTGTCAAACTGGCTCTCTGTTTTCACATTACACCTGTCAAACTGTCTGTCTGTTTTCACATTACATCTGTCAAACTGGCTCTCTGTTTTCACATTACACCTGTCAAACTGTCTGTCTGTTTTCACATTACACCTGTCAAACTGTCTCTCTGTTTTCACATTACACCTGTCAAACTGGCTCTCTGTTTTCCGTGTGGCATTTTGACTCACTAATTGGAATAAATGTAGAAGTTAAAGACTTCAATTAACCACCTGCCAGCTGGCCTCTCCCGGGGAAAAGACTGCTAGTCCAGACTCACCCCCTCGACTCCCAAAATCCTCAGCTGCCCATGGCGCTATGCTATAAGAACTATCACCTGCACCTCTGTTCATGTGGCATACTCCACAACGCTTGTAATATGTATTTACGCTCATATCCATGCTCGCGTTTTGCCCCCAAGAGGCGTTGATTTAGATTTTAGACTACATAATTAGCTTATTTAACTAATCGGTTACTTTTAAGTGCACTCCACTTTATTTACCCAGGCCTCATGTGGGATGCATATCCTAGGAGACATTAGCCGCCTTTTAGAAAGGATGAATTCTCCACTGACCTACTTTACCAGTGTAATTAAACAGAGCAGAATGTGTTGTAATTACTGAGCTTGTTTACATCACCACGGCTATCCAGCTCAACTACAGAAATAGAATCCCTCACATGAATGGGGATTCCTGTTCTAATAATTCCATTTCTATGCTTTCAACCACCCCTGCCCGTGTTCAGTTCCCTCCCTGGTTACTCTTCTTTGGCCAGAGGTTCCTGTAAGGTGCACGTGAGGGAATTGCTACACTGGAGATCCATGAATCCTCCTTTTGTGTTGTGTTCTCCAGCGTTTCAGTACAGTGTGTAGTCAGGGAGAGATTGATTGCCGGGGGATCTGTAGTGACGCCATCCCACTGTTAATAAGCATACCTGCCCTAACAAATGGGCCATTGTTCTCCAAGCTCACTGTGTCGCCCCACTGCTCGGTAGTATAGTGCAACAACATCTCTGTCCACTCCAGCCAGACCACAGCACAGCAGCAGGCAGCCATTAATGCACATGGTTATATAAAGTACATTAGTGGAAACCTGAGACGGGAAATGGGGTAAAGGCTGATAGATGGCTACACAGCCCCAGACCCATAATTCCACATTCTCCTGCTCTTGTCCTGAGCGTTGAAGTATGGTAGCAGACTGCAGCTGGGATTGTCCACTTTTGGAGCTGTTACAGAGAAGGGCACACAGATACAACACAATATCTTTGCTCACACAGCGACACAATTCTTCAGCAGCGATGTATGAGTGAGCTTGAGGATGGTGCTACATGTCCTTTATGCAGATGTTTGAGTATGATTCCATAGATAATTGCATGTTTAATTGACAGTAATGTACAGTGTGTGACATGTTCCTCCCCTGACTGACCTGTCCCCTCTGTGTGTTTGTTGCATGCAGCTCCGGTGGTGACCGGGGCAGGCCCTAACTTCTCCCTGGGGGAGCTGCAGGGGCACCTGGCCTACGACCTCAACCCCTCAGGGGTGGGCATGAGGAGAACCCTGCCCAGCACCTCCTCCAGCGGGTCAGTACCAGCCCCAAAACACACACATGCACACAATCTAGACTGGAAATGAACAAACTGTATACACTACAAAGGCACAAACTCGCGGCACCGTACACTTCTTTAATTAATGTTGATATTACTCTACCCTGTGAATACACTCACATTCAGACTGTTCAAATACATTCCAGGTTAACATGAGCCTTAAATGAACGGCTGGATGTGCAACCACTTGAGAGGAAGACTGTGTTTTTTCATGGGTGCACAGAGAGCAGTGTCCTTTTGCCGAAAGCACAACACTTTAACTAAAAGAACAATGACTGCAGACTATGTGATTTATCTGGACGTGTACACCACTGCCAAAACACCAGCTGTGATTTATTGTGTAATTTGTCACTGTAAAAGGCAAGTAAAGCTGGGACAAAATGAGACTGTAAATTAACTGGTTTACCTGAAGGTCCTGAAACTACTCAGTTTTCTACCGGTCATCTTCAGGTTGCTGTTTTTGACCCACTTGTGTACTGTGTGTGTGTGTGTGTGTGTGTGTGTGTGTGTGTGTGTGTGTGTGTGTGTGTGTGTGTGTGTGTGTGTGTGTGTGTGTGTGTGTGTGTGTGTGTGTGTGTGTGTGTGTGTTCGTGCGTGCGTGCGTGCGTGCTTGCTAACGCATCAAATCAGCCTCTAAAGTCCATTGTGCACGAGATGACGCTGTCGAGTAATATTAAACATAATTGAGCAAGCAAACGCTTAATCAAGAGCGCAGAGAATGGGTCCTGCGAGCAGAAGATGTGCCCCCGAGTGAACAGGCCAGTGGAGAGAGTAAAGGATGCGCCCGCGAGCGAACAGGCCAGTGGAGAGAGTAGAGGATGCGCCCGCGAGTGAACAGGCCAGTGGAGAGAGTAGAGGATGCGCCCGCGAGCGAACAGGCCAGTGGACAGAGTAGAGGATGCGCCCGCGAGGATGCGCCCGCGAGCGAACAGGCCAGTGGAGAGAGCAGAGGATGCGCCCGCGAGTGAACAGGCCAGTGGAGAGAGTAGAGGATGCGCCCGCGAGCGATCAGGCCAGTGGACAGAGTAGAGGATGCGCCCGCGAGGATGCGCCCGCGAGCGAACAGGCCAGTGGAGAGAGCAGAGGATGCGCCCGCGAGTGAACAGGCCAGTGGAGAGAGTAGAGGATGCGCCCGCGAGCGAACAGGCCAGTGGAGAGAGAAGAGGATGCGCCCGCGAGTGAACAGGCCAGTGGAGAGAGCAGAGGATGCGCCCGCGAGCGAACAGGCCAGTGGAGAGAGTAGAGGATGCGCCTGCGAGCGAACAGGCCAGTGGAGAGAGTAGAGGATGCGCCCGCGAGCGAACAGGCCAGTGGAGAGAGTAGAGGATGCGCCTGCGAGTGAACAGGCCAGTGGAGAGAGTAGAGGATGCGCCCGCGAGCGAACAGGCCAGTGGAGAGAGTAGAGGATGCGCCCGCGAGCGAACAGGCCAGTGGAGAGAGTAGAGGATGCGCCTGCGAGTGAACAGGCCAGTGGAGAGAGTAGAGGATGCGCCCGCGAGCGATCAGGCCAGTGGACAGAGTAGAGGATGCGCCCGCGAGGATGCGCCCGCGAGCGAACAGGCCAGTGGAGAGAGCAGAGGATGCGCCCGCGAGTGAACAGGCCAGTGGAGAGAGTAGAGGATGCGCCCGCGAGCGAACAGGCCAGTGGAGAGAGTAGAGGATGCGCCCGCGAGCGAACAGGCCAGTGGAGAGAGTAGAGGATGCGCCCGCGAGCGAACAGGCCAGTGGAGAGAGTAAAGGATGCGCCCGCGAGCGAACAGGCCAGTGGAGAGAGTAGAGGATGTGTCCACGAGTGAACAGGCCAGTGGAGAGAGCAGAGGATGCGCCTGCGAGCGGACAGGCCAGTGGAGAGAGTAGAGGATGCGCCCCCGAGTGAACAGGCCAGTGGAGAGAGTAGAGGATGCGCCTGCGAGCGAACAGGCCAGTGGAGAGAGTAGAGGATGCGCCCCCGAGTGAACAGGCCAGTGGAGAGAGTAAAGGATGCGCCCGCGAGCGAACAGGCCAGTGGAGAGAGTAGAGGATGCGCCCGCGAGCGAACAGGCCAGTGGAGAGAGTAAAGGATGCGCCCGCGAGCGAACAGGCCAGTGGAGAGAGTAGAGGATGCGCCCCCGAGTGAACAGGCCAGTGGAGAGAGTAGAGGATGCGCCTGCGAGCGAACAGGCCAGTGGAGAGAGTAGAGGATGCGCCCGCGAGCGAACAGGCCAGTGGAGAGAGCAGAGGATGCGCCCGCGAGTGAACAGGCCAGTGGAGAGAGTAGAGGATGCGCCTGCGAGCGAACAGGCCAGTGGAGAGAGCAGAGGATGCGCCTGCGAGCGGACAGGCCAGTGGAGAGAGTAGAGGATGCGCCCCCGAGTGAACAGGCCAGTGGAGAGAGTAGAGGATGCGCCCCCGAGTGAACAGGCCAGTGGAGAGAGTAGAGGATGTGTCCACGAGTGAACAGGCCAGTGGAGAGAGCAGAGGATGCGCCCGCGAGCGAACAGGCCAGTGGAGAGAGTAGAGGATGCGCCCGCGAGTGAACAGGCCAGTGGAGAGAGTAGAGGATGCGCCCGCGAGTGAACAGGCCAGTGGAGAGAGCAGAGGATGCGCCCGCGAGTGAACAGGCCAGTGGAGAGAGCAGAGGATGCACCCGCGAGCGAACAGGCCAGTGGAGAGAGTAGAGGATGCGCCCGCGAGGATGAACAGGCCAGTGGAGAGAGCAGAGGATGCGCCTGCGAGCGGACAGGCCAGTGGAGAGAGTAGAGGATGCGCCCCCGAGTGAACAGGCCAGTGGAGAGAGTAGAGGATGCGCCTGCGAGCGAACAGGCCAGTGGAGAGAGCAAAGGATGCACCCGCGAGTGGACAGGCCAGCGGAGAGAGCAGAGGATGTGCCCGCAAGCGAACAGGCCAGTGGAGAGAGTAGAGGATGCGCCTGCGAGCGAACAGGCCAGTGGAGAGAGTAGAGGATGCGCCCGCGAGCGAACAGGCCAGTGGAGAGAGTAGAGGATGCGCCTGCGAGTGAACAGGCCAGTGGAGAGAGTAGAGGATGCGCCCGCGAGCGAACAGGCCAGTGGAGAGAGTAGAGGATGCGCCCGCGAGCGAACAGGCCAGTGGAGAGAGTAGAGGATGCGCCTGCGAGTGAACAGGCCAGTGGAGAGAGTAGAGGATGCGCCCGCGAGCGATCAGGCCAGTGGACAGAGTAGAGGATGCGCCCGCGAGGATGCGCCCGCGAGCGAACAGGCCAGTGGAGAGAGCAGAGGATGCGCCCGCGAGTGAACAGGCCAGTGGAGAGAGTAGAGGATGCGCCCGCGAGCGAACAGGCCAGTGGAGAGAGAAGAGGATGCGCCCGCGAGTGAACAGGCCAGTGGAGAGAGCAGAGGATGCGCCCGCGAGCGAACAGGCCAGTGGAGAGAGTAGAGGATGCGCCTGCGAGCGAACAGGCCAGTGGAGAGAGTAGAGGATGCGCCCGTGAGCGAACAGGCCAGTGGAGAGAGTAGAGGATGCGCCCGCGAGCGAACAGGCCAGTGGAGAGAGTAAAGGATGCGCCCGCGAGCGAACAGGCCAGTGGAGAGAGTAGAGGATGTGTCCACGAGTGAACAGGCCAGTGGAGAGAGCAGAGGATGCGCCTGCGAGCGGACAGGCCAGTGGAGAGAGTAGAGGATGCGCCCCCGAGTGAACAGGCCAGTGGAGAGAGTAGAGGATGCGCCTGCGAGCGAACAGGCCAGTGGAGAGAGTAGAGGATGCGCCCCCGAGTGAACAGGCCAGTGGAGAGAGTAAAGGATGCGCCCGCGAGCGAACAGGCCAGTGGAGAGAGTAGAGGATGCGCCCGCGAGCGAACAGGCCAGTGGAGAGAGTAAAGGATGCGCCCGCGAGCGAACAGGCCAGTGGAGAGAGTAGAGGATGCGCCCCCGAGTGAACAGGCCAGTGGAGAGAGTAGAGGATGCGCCTGCGAGCGAACAGGCCAGTGGAGAGAGTAGAGGATGCGCCCGCGAGCGAACAGGCCAGTGGAGAGAGCAGAGGATGCGCCCGCGAGTGAACAGGCCAGTGGAGAGAGTAGAGGATGCGCCTGCGAGCGAACAGGCCAGTGGAGAGAGCAGAGGATGCGCCTGCGAGCGGACAGGCCAGTGGAGAGAGTAGAGGATGCGCCCCCGAGTGAACAGGCCAGTGGAGAGAGTAGAGGATGCGCCCCCGAGTGAACAGGCCAGTGGAGAGAGTAGAGGATGCGCCCGCGAGCGAACAGGCCAGTGGAGAGAGTAGAGGATGCGCCCGCGAGTGAACAGGCCAGTGGAGAGAGTAGAGGATGCGCCCGCGAGTGAACAGGCCAGTGGAGAGAGCAGAGGATGCGCCCGCGAGTGAACAGGCCAGTGGAGAGAGCAGAGGATGCACCCGCGAGCGAACAGGCCAATGGAGAGAGTAGAGGATGCGCCCGCGAGGATGAACAGGCCAGTGGAGAGAGCAGAGGATGCGCCTGCGAGCGGACAGGCCAGTGGAGAGAGTAGAGGATGCGCCCCCGAGTGAACAGGCCAGTGGAGAGAGTAGAGGATGCGCCTGCGAGCGAACAGGCCAGTGGAGAGAGCAAAGGATGCACCCGCGAGTGGACAGGCCAGCGGAGAGAGCAGAGGATGTGCCCGCAAGCAGACAGGCCAGTGGAGAGAGCAGAGGATGCACCCGCGAGCGAACAGGCCAGTGGAGAGAGTAGAGGATGCGCCCGCGAGTGAACAGGCCAGTGGAGAGAGCAGAGGATGCGCCCGCGAGTGAACAGGCCAGTGGAGAGAGCAGAGGATGCACCCGTGAGCGAACAGGCCAGTGGAGAGAGTAGAGGATGCGCCCGCGAGGATGAACAGGCCAGTGGAGAGAGCAGAGGATGCGCCTGCGAGCGGACAGGCCAGTGGAGAGAGTAGAGGATGCGCCCCCGAGTGAACAGGCCAGTGGAGAGAGTAGAGGATGCGCCTGCGAGCGAACAGGCCAGTGGAGAGAGCAAAGGATGCACCCGCGAGTGGACAGGCCAGCGGAGAGAGCAGAGGATGTGCCCGCAAGCAGACAGGCCAGTGGAGAGAGCAGAGGATGCACCCGCGAGCGAACAGGCCAGTGGAGAGAGCAGAGGATGTGCCCGCGAGCGGACAGGCCAGTGGAGAGAGCAGAGGATGTGTCCACGAGTGGACAGGCCAGTGGAGAGAGCAGAGGATGTGCCTGCGAGCGAACAGGCCAGTGGAGAGAGCAGAGGATGTGCCTGCGAGCGAACAGGCCAGTGGAGAGAGCAGAGGATGTGCCTGCGAGCGGACAGGCCAGAGGAGAGAGCAGAGGATGTGCCTGCGAGCGGACAGGCCAGTGGAGAGAGCAAAGGATGTGCCTGCGAGCGGACAGGCCAGTGGAGAGAGCAGAGGATGTGCCCGCGAGCGGACAGGCCAGTGGAGAGAGCAGAGGATGTGCCTGCGAGCGGACAGGCCAGTGGAGAGAGCAGAGGATGTGCCTGCGAGCGGACAGGCCAGTGGAGAGCTTGCAAGTGTTACTTTCAATTTGGCATTGGAAGTTGTATTGAGTACAGGCAGTAATACAGGAGTCAAATTGCATAGGGAGTCTCATCAGATCAGATGTTATCAGCAATTCAGAGCCATCTGGGGAAAGAGCACAAGTAGAACAAAGATATATGTGCTGAAAACTGATAAAATGTATCATTAAAGGTCAGATTTCACCTAAAACAATGACATGAACTCTGTCCCAATTAATCTCAGCTTTACTCCTCACTTCCTCTCTACTCGAATGCTTCTCAAAACCCATTGGAGGTCTGAGGCGAGGAACCTAGGGTCCTCTCCTCTGATGGTGTTTTAGAAGGAGGCACGTAAAAAGGATGCAAGGAATCGAGGAAAGATAAAATGGCACAGATCAGTGGCATGTTTGCCTCAATATGGAATGGCAGACGTCACTATGTGGGAGCACGCCCCTATCCACATCGACGGGACCACAGTGGAAAGGTGAAGAGCTTTAAGTTCCTCGGTGTACACATCACTGACAATCTGAAATGGTCCACCCACACAGACAGTGTGGTGAAGAAGGCACAACAGCTCCAATTCAACCTCAGGAGGCTGAAGAAATTTGGCTTGGCCCCTAAGACCCTCACAAACTTTTACAGATGTAAAATTGGGCTGTATAACCGCCTGGTACGGCAACTGCACCGCCCAAAACCACTGGAGGGTGGTGCAGTCTGCCCAGTGCATCTGCCCAGTGTCCTCCAGGACACCTACAACGCCCGATGTCACAGGAAGATCATCAAGGACATCAACCACCCGAGCCATGGCCTGTTCACCCCGCTATCATCCAGAAGGCAAGGTCAGTACAGGTGCATCAAAGCTGGGACCGAGAGACTGAAAAACAGCTTCAATCTCAAGGCCATCAGACTGTTAAATAGTCATCACTAGCCAGCTACCACCCAGTAACTTAATCCTGCACCTTGGAGGCTGCTGCCCTATGTACATAGACATGGAATCACTGGTCACTTGAAATGGAACACTAGGGAAAGGGGGAAACCTAGTCAGTTGTACAACTGAATGCCCTCAACTGAAATGTGTCTTCCACATTTAATCCAACCCCTCTGAATCAGAGAGGTGCGGGGGGCTGCCTTACTCAACATCCACGGCGCCCGGGGAACAGTGGGTTAACTGCCTTGCTCAGGGGCAGAACGACAGATATTTACCTTATCAGCTCAGTGATTCGATCCAGCAACCTTTTGATTGCGCTAACCACTAGGCTACCTGCCGCCTAATCACTTTAATAATGTTTACATACTGTTTTACTCATTTCATATGTATATTCTGTATTCTACTGTATTTTGGTCAATGCCACTCCAACATTGCTCGTCCTAATATTTATATATTTCTTAATTCCATTATTTTACTTTTAAATGTGTGTGTATTGCTGTGAATTGTTAGATACTACTGCACTGTTGGAGCTAGGAACACAAGCATTTCGCTACACCCGCAATAACATCCGCTAAATATGTGTATGTGACCAATACAATTTGATTTGATTTGAGCAGAGCAGAGGCGTACAATCCAGGGCCTTCGTCAGTGTTATTGAGCAATAAGAAACCTTCTTTAGAACTTTAGTTAAGAAACAGATAGATGAGCATACAGGTATGTTTAAGGTGCCATACCTTTAGCTCGTTGGTGCAGCTGATAGGCTAGATCGAGTTGGAGAAGGTCTTGACCACGCTCTGGCTGTTCTCCAGACAGCGGTAACGCTGGAACGTGTCCCAGGCACTGTTGGTGGCCATGTCCCCTCCCTCAGAACCAGTGAAGATCTCCAGGTTCTTACAGTGGGGCATCAGCACAATCTGTAGAGAAGACAGAAAGTTACAGAGGATTGAAGTAGATTTAGTATGGAGTCGAAGGGCTGAATCCCAACCTAAAATCTTTGTAGCGTGAATTTTTATTCAGGTGACATCAATGCATGATTTACGCAAACGTCTCAGTTGTGTCTAGGTGTTTAACAGTGTGTGTGTGTGGGAACTAACCGAGTCAATGAGTGTGCATGGGGACTGGACATCACTGAGTGCAGAGTAGAGGGGCAAGCTAAGACGAACAGTGTAGTCCATCCCTGCCTCGAAACACTGGTCTGGGGAGCACCACATATCTGAGGAGACGAGAGGGAGGGAGATCACAAAACACTGCACTAAATCACACGCAAGAAAAGTGTATGCAAACAAAACACAGGCCTGTAATGCAAGGTGTATACAGACTCATAGTAATGTAGACTCATATACACAACACGTATATCCTACACTACACACTACACTTGCATATACAGACCCGTTACTCACACTCTCACGCACAACAACCATACACAGAGAGCAAGACTAGGTGTGTGTTTACCATGATCCAAGGTGGAGGAAATGTTTGTTGAGATGGGACGCATCACCTCCTCCCACTGGTCCAGTAACTATGCCAGCACAACGGGTACATAGACATTGGAGTTTGATTCCCCTGGTCAGGACTCCACTGAGGGAGGTGGAGGGATACATATGTGCTGAGTTGTGGAGGGATACATATGTGCCAATTTGTGTAAGGCACAATATGAGTTGCTTTTTTTAAAGAGGCAACTATGGATGATAATTTAGCCAAATAAATGATAACATACTATGTGGGACTGAGGCGAGCTGTACCCGTCCACGCCATTCGTCAGTCAGTATGGCTCAGTATTAAACAGCCTGCTGTCATTTCATGCCCAACCCTCGTCTTGGAGAGCTATCCTCCTATAGGTTTTCACTTCAACCCTTACCTACACCAAATAGACAGCAGATGGTCAAAGTCAATAACATGTCATCCTCTCTACTTGACAAATGTCCTAACAACAATGACTCCATTCAACGTCAAAGCAATTAGAGGAACTCTCAGTACCACTAAGTTACGGGTAGAAGTCATGGTTAGGAAATCCCCAGAGTGCTGTGCATAGTGGAGAGCCAAGGTACTTGAAACAGAGTATCTCCTATCTCTGTCAGCTAAGCAGAGAATAACTTATCCACCACATAGTGAAAGTGGGCCTGGGTGGAGAAAGGGATGGAGAGAGAAAAGATGGTTAGAGGACATTCTCTCATTGTAACTGCCGAAAACTTGCCAGATTAAAAGTAATAAAATCTGTATTTCAAATAGACTGTATCTCAAAGTATTCTGCTGATTATGGCTTTGTGGCTGTGTTAACTAGGGCTGTGGCGGTCATGAAATTTTGTCAGCTGGTTATTGTCATGCAAAATACTCACGGTAGCTGAGAAATAAATAAAACAACACTTATTTCACTCCACGCATCAACCAGTGTTTGAGGAGCGTGCTCCCACTGTGCGAGAGGTGATATTCCGCTAAAACAATTTTAAAAATTATTTTCAAATGTATTTATTTTTATGACATTTTTTCTCACCAATTTCGTGGTATCCAGTTGGTAGTTCCGATCTTGTCTCATCGCTGCAACTCCCCAACGGCCTCGGTCAAGACATGCATCCTCCAAAACATGATCCACCAAGCTGTGCTGCTTCTTAACACACTGCCGCACCAATGTGTCCGAGGAAGCACTGTTTGACAGGTGATAGAGTCAGCTTGCAGGTGCCCGGCCCGCCACAAGGAGTCGCAAGAGCGCGATAGCCAAGGAAAGCCCCTCGCCCAAACCCTCCCCTAACCCGGATGGCATTATGCCGATTGGGCACCGCCCTATGGGGATTACGGTCACGGACGGCTGTGACACACCCTAGGCTGTAGAGGCACCTCAGCACTGCGATGCAGTGCCTTAGACCGCTGCGCCACTCGGGAGGCCCGATATTCTGCTGAAACTCTGTATGCCATGGGCTCTCCGACCCTGTTCCTGCAGCTACCCAGTGCTTAATTTGGGAAACCAAGTGAAATATGTTTGGGAACATTGATAGTGACATGTTTTCTCAACAAAACATATTTCACTAAACTGTTGACAGCCCCTCTCTGCGCTCAAGAAAGGAATAAAGGAGAGAGGAGGAGATGGAAACGCATGGTGCTGAGATATTCTGTATAGCTGAAGGTGTGTCACCCAATTAATGAAGAAAATATAAAAAATTCCCTATTACTAGGCTATTCAAAATCAAATACAAATTCACTATAATTGTAGGCCAACTGTAAGCCGCCCTGCACAATCAATGAACCAACAGCATCGCCTAGGTCTATACGTTCTCTCCCAGACTCATGGATAGACATTTTGGAGCGTAGCAGAAGGTAACTAGTCCATCCAGTATGCATAATAATACAGTCCACACTCAAAGTTGATTACTCAAATTTGTTTAATTTTGGAGTATAGGCTAGACCAATTATATACCAAAGACATCTTTAATCAGTTTTGTTTGATGTTTTTCTGCCATGTGTAATATGCGGTAGGCTATGTATTGTATAACAGCACAATCATATATTTTTTTACATTTTTAAGTTGGGAGGCTTGGGCTCAGAAGCCTATGTATAAGCGCTAATATGTGTATTGTGTTTTGAATGAATCATCACCTTACAAAGCGCTGGCCATTTCGTTGTGTTAGGCTTTGAAACAACACCCACAATGATTATGTTTTACACTCAGTTTCAACCTGCTGTTGAACTTCTTTCTTCAAACTGATCCTCACAGTGAGGTGAGTTTAAAAGCACAATACTGTTTTGATGATGTGTTTGATGCAATTTTGGATTGTATTTACAGTGAAGTCAGAGTGGTTAGAGGGACAACAGAGCCCTGAGTACCAGGCCATTAGGACCTGATGGAGGGACAACAGAGCCCTGAGTACCAGGCCATTAGGACCTGATAGAGCGACAACAGAGCCCTGAGTACCAGGCCATTAGGACCTGATAGAGCGACAATAGAGCCCTGAGTACCAGGCAGTTAGTGACCTGATGCAAGGACAATAGAGCCCTGAGTACCAGGCCATTAGGACCTGATAGAGGGACAATAGAGCCCTGAGTACCAGACCATTAGGACCTGATAGAGGGACAATAGAGCCCTGAGTACCAGACCATTAGGACCTGATAGAGGGACAATAGAGCCCTGAGTACCCGGAAGTTAGTGACCTGATAGAGGGACAATAGAGCCCTGAGTACCAGACCATTAGTGACCTGACAGTTGTTAGCAAGTTGGGTCCTACCAACGCATGTCCAGAGTGCATATGAGGAGATTACCGTGACTCAGCGGTCACATGGAATTTTACTGCGGTCATGACTCATGACTGCCAGTGTGGCGGTAATACAGTCACCGCAACAGCCCTAGTGTTAACTAGTGACGACCATGTTCATTTTTATTATAGCAAAAGATTGCAGTTGTGAGAGCACGATTTTTGGGTGTGAGAGGAGAAATCCATGTGAGCATGTGGTTTATTTGTGAGAGCTCAGTAACTTCTGAGTCTTGACAAAACAGAACAAAAATCTCTGCTCTTGAATGAATATTTTTGCGTGCGGAAATGATGTGCCCGCGGGACCTCTGCGCTCTCGACTCAGTGTTTGCTTGCTCAATGATGTTTCATCTTCACAGCTCCATTTTGCGTGCAATGGCCTTTAGAGGGTATAGTTTGACGCCACAGCGTGTACGTGTACATTCTTTAGACACTGTACACAGTTTCCCCCAGGAGCTCTCCATGTTTCACATTGCCTTCCCCTTATTTCCTCTTCCCTCTCTCCCTCTGTTTGACATCCAGGAGTAAGAGGCACAAGTCGGGCTCCATGGAGGATGATGTGGACACCAGTCCTGGAGGGGAGTACTACACCTCTCCCAACTCCCCGGCTAGCAGCTCCCGCAACTGGCAGGAAGACCTGGAAGGAGGTGAGCATCCCCTCTGGTCATCCACACAATCTCTTAGATATTGTATAGTTTTGTCCATTCTGTCATGTTGAGGACACTGGCTATCCTCCAACTCTTCAGTGATAACAAAGGGTGACTGAGTTCTGGTGTCCATCTTAAATGTTCTTTATTACGGGTATCAAGAAACATCAACATTCATACCTTTCATAATCACCGTGGGGAAACAGCTGAAATATCAGGCCATACTTTCACTTCAGGTACCTTGAAAGCTACTGACACAGTGCAAAAGAGCAAATGACAAATATATCATGTTATGAACTGCTGCACAGAAAGCCTTGGCTGCGAAATACGCGGCTTCAAATTTCCCAAATTGAGCCTGAAGTCGTAATTAATTCATGAACCAACACTTTTTGTGAAAGTCGACAAAAAGCCAAGTGGACCAGGGTACCTTGGAGCAGTATCCACAGATGCAACGTCCCAGTAGCTATCTTCTTTCTTTCCTCTCACCTCAGGCTCACATACCAATTTGCTAGTATGGAATGATTTTCCTAACAAAGATATTTAGCAAAGTAAAGCTACTGTGTATCTCTCATCTAGATACAAGCAATTGTTTCAAGATGATTGTTTAAAGCAGTATTTTAAATATTGAAATTACAATATGCCTTTCAATATGTGTATTGTACAGTGTGGCCGTCCTCCCCCACCAGCACTGACCTGGTTCTGGTAAAAAGAGGAGGAGTAGGTTACAGCATGCACAGTGTGCTCCAGTGGTTGAGTGTGGGAGTGTGGGTGAGAGCAGTGCAAGTAGTCAGGTAGGTGTGCTGAGGGAGTGGGGCCTGGTAAGTGCACTACACGTGCGGGAGCATCGTTGGTATGGGAAGAGGATCACCATCTTTACCTGAGTATTTAACACACACACATGAAACATTTCAACACACTGTGTGTTTGTGCTATTAGGGGAGTTTATAGGCCTCCCATATAATCAATGCTGCGAGGTGATGCTGTTTAATTGTGGTGGACTCTCCACACTACACTAATAGTGTCCAGTGGCCTGTTAAGGGGCCTAGTGGTGTGTCCGGGGCTTTGTGGTGCTGTTAGCCAGAGTGGCCCCGGCTGGGCCCCTGGCCCCAGGAGCACCCCAGGCTGCTGATGCTGTAACCAGAGCTGTGGAGGTCAGAAGAGCAGAGCCGGCCCCTCCCTCCCAGCCCCGACCCCATCACAGGCCCTGTAGGAGTCTGGTCCAGCCCTCCTCATGTCGTGCTCTCTCTCTTCCTGTCTAGACAGCCCTAACAAGCTCCTCTTTATGGGTGGCTGGTAGCCTCGAGCATTGGGCCAGTAACCGAAAGGTTGCTGGTTCAAATACCGGAGGTGATAAGGTGAAAAACATCTGTTGCTGTGCCCTTGAACAAGGCATTTAACCCTAATTGCTCCAGGGGCACTGCACAATGGTGACCGTGGCTGTGACCCTGCAGGTGTCTCAGGGGGAATTGGGATATGAACAACAAAAATCCATTACACACTTGTGTGTCACAGGACAAACTGAACACCCCCCAAATTAATATTTAACAACCCCATCTGATTGCTCTGAGATGGTGGGGGGGATACTGGTTGAGAGGGGAATGTTTGTGCACCTTCCCCCAGGTAGAGGAGGTCAGGGGAAGCTTGCGTCAGTCTGTAGCGTGGGGATTGGATTGGGAAGGTAAAGCCTGGCCTCCTGTAGAGCTGTGGCTCTGGACAGCAGCACTACCTACCATCACTCTGTAGACTTTCTTAAACAAGATATATATATTCAAGATATTGTAATGTAAATGTAATGTGTCAAATACAGTAGGAAGATGTGTGGGTTGGAGACTGAGCTGAGAGATCAGTCAGATTAGTGTGATCAGGTAATTAACATCAGTGCTGTAATGGCTGCCCCTGCCTAGCCCCCAGCACTAAGCCGGACGTGCGTGTTTATCCTCTGAGCAAGTCTCTTGTTGAACCTCATCTGCACCCCTGCCCTCTGACATTCCCGAAAAGATGTGATTTGCTCACTCATTCTGCTCTGAGACAGAGGGCTAGGGGCGGATGGCTGGGGCAGAACAGGGGAAGAGGAAGCTGTCAGATAAGCCTCTCTCTCTCTTTCTGTTTTTCTCCCTCCCCCCCTCTCTCTCTCTCTCTCTCTCTCTCTCTCTCTCTCACACACTCTCTCCTTGCTCTCTCTCTCTCCATCTCTTTCTTAGAAAATAATTAGAGCGTTAGAGGGGCATAACTGTATAATGTGTGAGAGAGAAACCTCAAAGTCATCACTCCATGACTGACAGACTGTTTCTTCCACTGCACAGTATCACAGCAACAACATGTACACTGTCTGCTCTGCAACTCCAAAGAAGGAAACAAAGAAAGAGCTGTGCAATCTTAAGACTCTGATCTAAAACAGGCCCGAGTTGGGTGGAGAAAGTGTTCCTAGCACACATTCTGTTATCAACAAGTGTGCGATAGCAAACTAAACACGGAGGAGTAGGACAGTAATATCACTGCAACAGAGACACACATTTGTTTAGCACATGTAAGCAACTCTGGTATCAGGCACTGCAGGCCTCTTGGGAATGTGAGTGATCTACCTAGGCAAACCTGATTTGAGGTAGATCTGACCAAAACATAATCTTGTTTCTGATCCTATTGTTTCGTCTCAATGAGGAAGTTAGTTTGGAGCGTATGTGCTTTACTGCATCGTACTGCAGAGCTGATAATGACTGACTGGGTCATCTCAATGCACCCTGCCACCCTGTGGTGAGCTCCTGCCATTACAACAGCCGTGTAGTAGCAGATTGAACTTGACAATGAAATGTAGGGTCTTTTCAATATCCTCCACCAGACAGTCATTATTATTATGGGAGTCGCAGTGGCGTCAGTAACACCCTCTGTGTATCTCTGTCTCTGTGTCCAGGCATGTCCCCTGGAGTAAAGAAGACAGAGATGGACAGCCCGTCTCCTCAGGAGAGCTCCCCACGTCTCGGCTTCACACAGCACCACCGGCCCGTCATCGCAGTGCACAGTGGTCAGTACACACAGTCTTACGCATGTCACCCACCCACACACATTTACAGGAGACATCTTGTCACTGTTGCCACAATCTACCAAGCCTGACGCGCGTACTTCTCCTAGGATGTGAGAAGAATGTAGTCGGGAAAGAGAGAATGCATGTTTCATACGTCAGAAAAGACATGTTTCATACGTCAGAAAAGACATGTTTCATACGTCAGAAAATACATGTTTCATACGTCAGAAAAGACATGTGTCTTACGTCAGAAAACACATGTTTCTTACGTCAGAAAATACATGTTTCATACGTCAGAAAATACATGTTTCATACGTCAGAAAATACATGTTTCATACGTCAGAAAAGACATGTTTCATACGTCAGAAAAGACATGTTTCATACGTCAGAAAATACATGTTTCTTACGTCAGAAAAGACATGTTTCATACGTCAGAAAAGACATGTTTCTTACGTCAGAAAAGACATGTTTCATACGTCAGAAAAGACATGTGTCTTACGTCAGAAAATACATGTTTCATACGTCAGAAAAGACATGTGTCTTACGTTAGAAAAGACATGTGTCTTACGTCAGAAAAGACATGTTTCATACGTCAGAAAAGACATGTTTCATACGTCAGAAAAGACATGTGTCTTACGTTAGAAAAGACATGTGTCTTACGTCAGAAAAGACATGTTTCATACGTCAGAAAAGACATGTTTCTTACGTCAGAAAATACATGTTTCATACGTCAGAAAAGACATGTTTCTTACGTCAGAAAATACATGTTTCATACGTCAGAAAATACATGTGTCTTACGTCAGAAAATACATGTTTCATACATCAGAAAAGACATGTTTCTTACGTCAGAAAAGACATGTTTCTTACGTCAGAAAAGACATGTGTCTTACGTCAGAAAAGACATGTGTCTTACGTCAGAAAATACATGTTTCTTACGTCAGAAAAGACATGTGTCTTACGTCAGAAAATACATGTCTTACGTCAGAAAAGACATGTTTCATACGTCAGAAAATACATGTTTCTTACGTCAGAAAAGACATGTTTCATACATCAGAAAAGACATGTGTCTTACGTCAGAAAAGACATGTGTCTTACGTCAGAAAATCAACCCTTCTTCATAGTTAAGATATTGTCTAAAAGTTTGCCATTTTTTTTATGTCTGTACCTGTTGAGGTCATCCTGGTGTAGGTACTGACTGCAGGCATTATGCTTTAAACAAGACAAGCTTCCTTTCAGACAATGCATTATTTAGTTTTTTTAATTGAACTCCCCGTTAACACTTTCTGACAGGTAATTGTTTGTGGAGACAATGAAGAGTAATCTATGAGCAGGTATTGTTCCCCAGCCAAACGTCTGCTGGATGATGCATGAACAATTAAAGCTGCTGTTAAAACGAATTGACTATGTTAGCGAGTGGTCCTGATAAATAATAGTTGCCATACAAAATGTCATAAGCTCACGCAACAGATACTGTACCAAGGGAGAGTCGGAAAGATTGAGTCATTTCATTGTTTTTGCAAAAGCACACATCTTCAATGTCACTTATCTTATCTCAAGCGTATCATCATTGTGGACCATGAAAAAGTACATTTATGTACATATTCTCTCTTTCTCTCTCTGTCTTTCTTTCTCTCTGTCTTTCTTCCTCTCTTTTCTCCCTCTCCCTCTCTCTCTTTCTCTCTCTGTGCAGGGATCTCTCGGAGTCCGCACCCTTCCTCGTCTTTGCACTTCCCCACCACCTCCATCCTGCCCCAGTCCACCTCCTACTTCCCCCACACCGCCATCCGCTACCCGCCACACCTCAGCTCCCAAGACCCGCTGAAGGACCTGGTCTCCCTGGCCTGTGACCCGTCCAACCAGCAGCCCAGCCCAGTGAGTCCAGCCCATCTAACAACTCTAACTAGGGCCCCGAGTTTGTCCTGGTCAGGTCATTTGGTCAGTAAAACTTCTGCCCCCTACTCATTACTCATACTAGATAGGAACCCAGTAGAGAGAGAGTTGGCCTCCAATTCACCATGTTTTATGTGTTCATCTAGCAGAACCTATAGTATGACATCGTCTTTGGACCATGATTTCATGGCAAGACCTTAAGTTTGAGGTAATGTTAATTAAAGTTCACTCACTCAGAGGGTGTGGTTTATTCAGAGAACTGTGTTATTTCCATTTGTTGTTTAAATGAATTTGTTTATTTATTTATTTGGATCACCATTAGCTTTTACAGAGGCAGCAGCTATTATAGATTCACCACCTAATCGTTTGTTTGATATTTAATTCCTTCATGCTTCATGTTTCCTATGTCGTCACCCTGTCTCAAATGGCCTGTAGACTGTATGAAATGCCATTTCATTCCCATATTCTCCCCCACCGTGGTCTTTACTAGTGGACTGGGGATACTCTACTGTAGGTGACGTAACCTGAGAGAGCGGCAGGTTTCCCTCACGTAGCTGTTACTCCTCCTCCCCTCGGCTCCAAACTGCAGAATGGAGCCACCACAACCCTCCGTGACTCTCAGATTGATTAACACGCCCTGAAGGCGGCAACAATTCAATAGATCTGTAGCCATAAAATCATTGTAATAACTGTATGTGTTTTAGCCAACTTCTTCGATTATTACCGTTATTCAATGTGTTGGCTGTCTGGTAGTACAGTAGTGGTGAATCCCCCGTCACACAGAGGAAAATAAGCCTTCAGTCTTCCTGCTCTGTTTAGACTCAGCCTGCTAGCCCTGCTGATCCTGGGACCAGACCAGCTCCTCAGACATGGTTACACTCATTACCAATATGTGACATAGACCTGAGAGGACCTGCCACTGCACCACATGCAAAAGACCCCTCTTCCCTGCTTTAAATAGGCCGGAATTACAAGCCAAGTTGCTCAATGAAGCTGTCATACTGTTTCTGTATTGACTTGAAAGGGGTGAAGGGATGGAGGGAAGGGGTGGGGGGGGGGGGGGCACTAGAGGAATGAACCTGAAGGAGATTCCAGTACGTCTCTGGCAGTGATGCTGATGTTGGCAGAGTGCATAAGTCTGGCACAGGGAAAGAGGAGAGGATAGACATTTACTTGTATCAGAAGTGCCCCCAGCAGCAGCCACGCTGGGCTCTGCTCGGCCAAGTTTCTGCAGAGTCATTGAAATTCCCCCTGCTGCAGTGCGACTGCAGCCAGGCAGTCACAAAGGACGAGCGCATGGCACCACAATGTAGCTGACTCATTTGCTCATCCATTGTTGTGGAGGACAGTGAGTGAGCAGTCCTCTCCTCTGGAGAGGGGAGAGTATCTGAAAGCCAGGCCAGTCAGGGGAAGAGCAGCCATGGATGGAGGGGAGGATGGATGACTAGCTGAGCAGTGCAGTGCCCTGGACATTACTCGCTCTCCCTCCTCTCTCCCTCCCTAACTCCCACATACACACACACCAGTGGAGGCTGCTGAGGAGAGGACGGCTCTTAATACTGGTTGGAACGGAGAAAATAGAATGGCATTAAACACCTGGAAACCATGGAAACCATGTATTTGATGTATTTGATACCATTCCACTGATTCCAGTCCAGTCATTACCACGAGCCCGTTCTCCCCAAATTAAGGTGCCACCAACCTCCTGTGACACACACACACTCACACACACTCACACACACACAGTGCTGATGGAAAGAGAAAGCATGTGTATGTGAGAGAGAGAGAGAGAGAGAGAGTGAGAAATAGTTGAGGAGAGACAGGGCCAGTGCAGTGGCATGTAGTATTCTACCATCTGTGCTACAGCAGTGATGCTCCCCTACTCCTCCCAACTCCCACAGAGCTGACGTGTTCCCTCCTCTCTCCCTTCATAGCTGACGTGTTCCCTCCTCTCTCCCTTCACAGCTGACGTGTTCCCTCCTCTCTCCCTTCACGACTGGCGTGTTCCCTCCTCTCTCCCTTCACTGTGACATGTTCCCTCCTCTCTCCCTTCACTGTTGACGTGTTCCCTCCTCTCTCCCTTCACAGCTGACGTGTTCCCTCCTCTTTCCCTTCACGACTGACGTGTTCCCTCCTCTCTCCCTTCACAGCTGACGTGTTCCCTCCTCTCTCCCTTCACAGCTGACGTGTTCTCTCTCCCTTCACAGCTGACGTGTTCCCTCCTCTTTCCCTTCACGGCTGACGTGTTCCCTCCTCTCTCCCTTCACTGTTGACGTGTTCCCTCCTCTCTCCCTTCACGACTGACGTGTTCCCTCCTCTCTCCCTTCACAGCTGACGTGTTCCCTCCTCTCTCCCTTCACAGCTGACATGTTCCCTCCTCTCTCCCTTCACAGCTGACGTGTTCCCTCCTCTCTCCCTTCACAGCTGACGTGTTCCCTCTTCTCTCCCTTCACAGCTGACGTGTTCCCTCCTCTCTCCCTTCACAACTGATGTGTTCCCTCCTCTCTCCCTTCACAGCTGACAAGTTCCCTCCTCTCTCCCTTCACAACTGACGTCTTCCCTCCTCTCTCCCTTCACGACTGACGTGGTCCCTCCTCTCTCCCTTCACAGCTGACGTGTTCCCTCCTCTCTCCCTTCACAGCTGACGTGTTCCCTCCTCTCTCCCCTCACAGCTGAATGGCAGTGGTCAAGTGAAGTTGCCCAGTCACTACATCTCCTCCCAGATGCTGGCGCCCCCTCCGCCCCCCGGAATGCCCCGTCTGACGCTGCCCTCCGACTCCAAGTCCAGCACCACCACCTCGGACGGGGGAGCCAACTCCCCAACGTCACCCAGTAAGTGGGCCGTTGGTGAGCCTGCTACTCCCAGCCTCTAGGTCTTCAGTGACTATAGTTTTTGTGTGTGTGTGTGTGTGTGTGTGTGTGTGTGTGTGTGTGTGTGTGTGTGTGTGTGTGTGTGTGTATAGGGTTGTTATACAGAGAATGACTCATTTGATTGGATGATTCATGTCATTTTCTAAAACCTGTGCCCTCAACCCATCACACTTATGTGCTGGATGTGATTCTAAAAAACAAAGCATAAATGATTCAGCACCTGAAGGGTGAGGCTATTGTCTCTCAGTCCTTTATGAGAAAGAGAGCGAGAGAAAGCATTCAGGCGTTGCAGACTTGTAATACAACTCCTACTCCCACCGTCATTAATCACCATCATCTAATTAAGAGACATACAGGACAGATCAATATGCGTACCTACTGCCGTGAGGACGCTGTAACAATGCCAATAAATCCTCATGTGGGATTTTGATTGAAATCTCTGCAAGTTCCTCCACTATGTCAGCTTCCATTAGTGATCCATTCAGTCAAACTGTATTGGAAAGTTACAGTACAAAGTTAGTTGGATGCTGATATAAACTAACAGTGCTTAACTGTCCATAGATCAGTGACCAAGATGTGACCTATTATGGTGTGATCAGTGACCTACTATGATGTGATCAGTGACCTATTATGATGTGATCAGTGACCTACTATGATGTGATCAGTGACCTGCTGTGATGTGATCAGTGGCCTGCTGTGATGTGACCTACTGTGATGTGATCAGTGACCTACTATGATGTGATCAGTGACCTACTGTGATGTGATCAGTGACCTACTGTGATGTGATCAGTGACCTACTATGATGTGATCACTGACCTGCTGTTGTAACCGATGTGAAATGGCTAGCTAGTTAGCGGTGTTGCGCTAATAGTGTTTCAATCGGTGACGTCACTCGCTCTGAGACCTGAAGTAGTTGTTCCCCTTGCTCTGCAAGGGCCGTGGCTTTTGTGGCGCGATGGGTAACGATGCTTCGTGGATGTCAGTTGTTGATGTGTGCATAGGGTCCCTGGTTGGGGCGAGGAGAGGGACCGAAGCTAAACTTTTACACTGTGATGTGACCTGCTGTGATGTGATCAGTGACCTGCTGTGATGTGATCAATGACCTACTATGATGTGATCAGTGACCTGCTGTGATGTGATCAGTGACCTGCTGTGATGTGACCTGCTGTGATGTGATCAGTGACCTGCTATGATGTAATCAGTGACCTGCTGTGATGTGATCAGTGACCTACTATGATGTGATCAGTGACCTACTATGATGTGATCAGTGACCTACTATGATGTGATCAGTGACCTACTATGATGTGATCAGTGACCTACTATGATGTGATCAGTGACCTACTATGATGTGATCAGTGACCTACTATGATGTGATCAGTGACCTACCATGTGACCAAGATAAGTTATGATCAAAATCAGTTCTGATATATGCTCTGAGGTCTTGTATTGCGGCCAAGTATTACCAAGTCATGCATATTCCAAATTAAGATGACAATTTGACTTAGTGTCTATATGCAAACTCTGCCTGTTTGGAAACACACTGAGGCAGGCCAATTCCCTTCAAATAACGGTGTGCACGACACATCTGCCATTCTTAATGCCTACAGTGATTTACATAACAAGCCATGAAGTTCTAAGTGTCCCCTCTCTCTCTCTCTCTCTCTCTCTCTCTCTCTCTCTCTCTCTCTCTCTCTCTCGCTCTCTCTCTCTCGCTCTCTCTCTCTCTCTCTCTCGCTCTCTCTCTCTCTCTCTCTCTCTCTCTCTCTCTCTCTCTCTCTCTCTCTCTCTCTCTCTCTCTCTCTCTCTCTCTCTCTCTCTCTCTCTCTCTCTCTCTCTCTCTCTCTCTCTCTCTCTCTCTCTCTCTCTCTCTCTCTCTCTCTCTCTCTCTCTCTCAGCATACTCAGCTCCAGGGACGCCCCCTGCCAACCGCCCCTTTGTAGGTATTGGACCTCGAGACCCTGGCGGACTCTACCAGGCACAGGTACAGATCACAGATAACTTATACTGGAGAAAAGCAACGATTTCTCTGTTTTCTGTTACACACTTGGTGATCTATATACTCATTTGAATATTCCTTATCACTATGATTTAAGAAAGTTGCTGATGTCATACATACCAAAGGCCTCTACTCCTGTTGCTCATGGCAGTTCAGAGCTGTAAACTCACTCACCCCCCTGGCTTTGTTCCTCTCTCTGATATCAAAACCATATGTCTATGTTCAATTATAGATCTGAGGGCATTAGCTAGGATCTGCCTCAGGGTCTGAATGTTCACAGCCAGCCCAGGACCCTTTTGATGTAACAGGGCTTTTCCCTGTGTGAGAGAGATTCACATGGCTAAAAGCATTTCTCTCTTCTTCAAGCTTACATTTACCTCAGAGTGATGTCGTAGTTATTCACGGTTAACACTCGTGGCTTTCACTTTCATTTAGAGATAGATGAGTCTTTAATTTGGAAAACTTTAAACGTTAAAGTTGGTCTCACTGTTTTGCAAGACTAAAAGACCAACTAAACACAGTACCTCTATATGTCCCAATGTGGCTGCAGAGCTGAGGCTTTTGGGGCTTGCTGCTGCATTGCAGTGCTCCCTGCTCCATAAAAAGTACAAGTGCACCTCAGTGAGGCGTGTGATGATGTAAAGTGAGAGAGGGAGAGAATGAGTGAGAAAGAGACCGCTGAGCTAGGAGAGGTGTGTTTGTGCGTGTGCCTGCCTGCCTGCCCGCCCGCCTGCCTGTCCGCCTGCCTGCCTGCTTGCCAACCTACCTGCGTGTGTGTGTTTGGGAATGTAACTTGAGAGGTGAATTAGATCTAAAGCACAATGGCAGAGTCAGCAGATCTGGCCAGGAGAAACATGAAAGAACACAGGGATCCTGCACATGCAATAGTAACCAACACAGTGTAATGCAATAAGACAGGGACAATGCTACACCCCAGGCTACATTTTATTTTGTCGTAACCCAACTAAGGTTGCAAAGGGAAGGTATATTACTGGAAACTTTTGACGTTTACCAGTAAACTACCATAATTCTGGTCACTTTCAAGGATTATTTGTAATTTATCACAAGACATCCAGTGGCCCTTTTGGGTAATTCAGATTATCACAGATGTCTGTAATTCTCTTTGGCCCTATGTGTGACCTCATATAAAATAATAAAATAATATGATTGTAAAATAAACAATAGAATGACAAAGCTGTAAAACATTATCCTAAATATAAACCATCAACTTAGTGAATACAATTGGTGTTTAACATGAGGGTTTCAGCATGAAATATCCTTTTATATTTTATACACACTTATTTATTTCACTATTTTAATATGTATTTGTTGTCGATGTTTTGGCGTCAAACTGGTGGCAGTTGTGAAAAAGGTCAATAGTTGGAAAAATTGCAGTTAACTGAGAGGAGGGGCGGGGGAGGGGATGGAGGAGCCTATTCAGGATGGTCACGTCCAGGACTGTCTGGTTGCTAAGGGAAACCAGACATGATGTAATTGCAGGATGCACTTGGACTTCAGGGAGCGGGAAAGAAACAAAGTCAAGCCTATCCAGCTCTAGTCATTCTTCTAGCGATCTGTCCACTGCGCAAAAAAGCTGGGATTGATTGCTCAGGCTTAGACTGAAAACCTGCTCCAGTGCATGCAGTGTGTACTGTAGAGTGTGTGTGTGTGTGTGTGTGTGTGTGTGTGTGTGTGTGTGTGTGTGTGTGTGTGTGTGTGTGTGTGTGTGTGTGTGTGTGTGTGTGTGTGTGTGTGTGTGTGTGTGTGTGTGTGTGTGTGTGTGTGTGTGTGTGTGTGTGTGTGTGTGTGTGTCTGTCTGTCACTATTGTTTACATTTTAATAATCTCATCATTTTCTTTTGGATAGTAGTAAGGTTTTTTTTTTTCTGAAGAATATAACATCATAATGCCTCAAAGGCAGCGTAGTAATATAATAATATACACAGAGTGTACAAAACATTAAGAACACCTTCCAAATATTGAGTTTGCACCTCCCCTTTTGCCCTCAGAACAGCCTCAATTTGTCAGGGAATGGACTCTACAAGGTGTCGAAAGCGTTCCACAGGGATACTGGCCCATGTCGACTCCAATGCTTCCCACAGTTGTGTCAAGTTGGCTGGATGTCCTTTGGGTGGTGGACCATTATCGATACACACTGGAAACTGCTGAGCATGAAAAACCCAGCTGCGTTGCAGTTCTTTACACACTCAATCCGATGGACCTGGCACTTACTACCATACCCCATTCAAAGGCACTTACATTAAATATTGTGTCTTGCCCATTCACCCTCTGAATGGCACACAATCATGTCTCATTTGTCTCAAGGCTTAAACATCCTTCTTTAACCTGTCTCCTCCCCTTCTTCTACACTGATTGAAGTGGATTTAACAAGTGACAATAGGGGATCATAGCCTTCACCTGGATTCACCTGGTTAGTCTATGTCATGGAAAGAGCAGGTGTTCCTAATGTTTTGTACACTCAGCGTAAGGCCAGTGAGTTCAGTACAATAGTGTGCTGTGTTGAGGGGACAGCTGGGTAGCTCTCCTGCTACCCTCTAACTGTGGAGCTCTGTCCCAGCTCTGTATTTCCATAGCTATGCTTTCCCCACCGGGGGAAACATTTTGCAAGAAACAAAATATTGTTTTTGGAGTGAGACACTCACCACAGTTAACCTTGATTGGCTGCGGTTGCTTGTCTTTCCAATCACTAAAATGTTCTTTTGGTTCCTCGGAAGCATGTATAATATGCAAATAATGAAGTTAATTAAATAAGTTATGCAACAAGAGTGCTGAAAGAAAAGGTGAACGCCTTTCCTAAGCAACAGAGAGAAATTATTACTTTTTCTTTGCAGCATATTTGGAACCTGCTCCGTTCTCTAAATGTAATTCCTATTTCCTCGTAATTCACCATTAAATCATAACATTTTAAGGGACCTAAAGGACTTTTACTTGAAACGTTAAGATGATTTCAACATTTTGTATTCATTTGTTTTTATATTAGTAAGTATACTCATTGCCATGTTACACTGTTGAGATGCATCATTCATATCACAGGCAATTGGATGAATGTATTTACCATGAATTGGTTGTGAAGAAACGAGTAGTACGGGAGAGGTCATAGGTCACCAAGAGGTCATAGAGTGAACTACTGCTTCACTGATTGCTCAACAGCCCCTCCCTTCACTGTTGTCCAAAGTTCATTCATAGTTACATGAATTGTTACAATGGGAGTCCATGAATAATTGAGGGGTTTACTTTATTTATATACTGTAGCCTCACACTTTAATATGTCGCTGATAGTGTGTTGTGCTCTGGTTTGGCTTGTACATTACTTTGTTGGACTATAGGGCCAGTACTACTGCATCTTCAAACAGTCTCCAGTCTCACTACTACATGTCCATATCGCTCCCATTAAAGATGTGTCTTTCCTTTCCCAAGTATGAAGAGGAGTTGGACACAGCTGGTTGTTTGCTCCAGCTCCACTGACCGTAATGTCAGCACAACTCTCTGTGGCTCCAGGCCTAGGGCTGCTGCTATTGACCTACATCGGGGCCTTTGTAAAGCAAGTTCATCACTGTTACAATATATTGTAAAGAGAGAAACGTGTTCTGTTTTGAGGAAGGAGTCTGAGCCCAATGCAGAGAGGTCTGGCAAAGCTTATGCTTATTTGTAAAGAGAGAGCCCCAGGAGGTTGCCACAGAAATGCCTAAATGAGAGGGGGGAATTCACAATGTAAATTGCCAGGCTCCACTGAGGCAAGTATTGTGTTTCTATAACGTAAACTCAAAATATATTGAATCATGACTGGTTTCTTGAAAGCGGAGGTAGATTGTATATTCCCCCCCCCCCCCCCCCCCTCCAAAATACTGGAATGACATGCAGCCATTTTAATTCATTGCATAGATGAGATCCAAAACTTAACACATTTGTTGATTACATTATGCCAGTAGTAGAAGGCTCTGGACACTGTGTTGAATGCTGCAGTCATTTTTTATCAATTGCTAAGATATGGTGCCTGTAGCCTACAGTATAGGCATTTACCCTCTGCACTCTTTAATAAGAGCTCTGCTGTATGGACACAGGGAAGGCAGCAGCTCCAGTCATTACAGTAGGCTCTATCCCCATAGACTCAACAAGCAAGGGGCCCTCCAGAGTTCACTCCCCTGGCACAGACCCTCATCGCCCCCTGCTTTGACTGGCAACCTCCATTGTGGCCTTTCCTATGAGCCAGGCAACTCCACTGAATTACAATACTGCCTCTTTAATGTGGCTTTGGCTTGGTTTCTCCCGACCCTGCTCAGCAGTTTGTTTCCAAACCCCATTTCAAAGTTTTTCCAAGAGTCTGTCCATAGCTCCATAGCTCACTCCTCATTCCCCCAGAATACAGTGATAAGTAGGTACAAATTTGTACATCTGTGAATGATGAAGCGCCACTACATCGAGGTTATAAGCATACTAGCAGGCTCACTGCGGTGTGTGTGTTATCATTCGCTGTGTGTGTATTTGTTCGCAGTGTGCTTGTGTGTGTGTGTGTGTGTGTGTGTGTGTGTGTGTGTGTGTGTGTGTGTGTGTGTGTGTGTGTGTGTGTGTGTGTGTGTGTGTGTGTGTGTGTGTGTGTGTGTGTGTGTGTGTACCTGGTGAACAGTGGGCAGGCAGGAGTTAAGAGACTGGAGCCATGGACCACAAGGTATTTTACTCTGAGCATTAACAAGGAATAGGCAAGAGGTTTCCTTTTTAAACTTGATTAAATCAGTACAATTGGGTGCAGTTAAAGAGGTCTGTTTGAGGGCTGTTAAAATGACATAAACCTTGGTGGAAAATGTTAAGATGGGGCCTGAGGGTACGTGTTGTTTTATTCAGCCCTGTCAATTGTTTTTGTAAGATTTCAGTGGTCTGCAGGCAAATGCCAAAGTCCTCGTATGTTTTTTAAAGGTTTGGGTGGAATCAAGCTGAGGTCTTTCTTGCTGTAGCAGCTCTTTTACTCCATATTATTTATTATATTATTTTGAATTGCTCCATTTGGTTGGTTGTCCTGACTGGAAGTGTTTGGGCCCCATTAGTGGAGAAGACACTGATTGCAGAACACTGTGAAAATAAAGCACTGTGTCTGGAGTTGGCCACAAAACTACCCTGGTCATGCATTATTCACAATCACTACTATTCACATGGCGTCTCATACTGTACAGTAGACCCAAAACAACACTGACATGCGCCGTGAACGCAAACACTCACGCACAGGGTTTACAACTACATAATAATATTCAACACTCTGACAGGAATTCTTAGCCCTCTTAATATTAATTGTTGAAGCAAAACATCATTATGTTGAATTTCTGCACTTGATGTAGACATAAAAGTTGTTTATCATACGACACATATAACTGCCAAAATAAAGGAAACACCAACATTAAGTGTCTTAATAGGGCGTTGGGCCACCACGAGCCAGAACAGCTTCAATACACCTTGGCAAAGATTCTACACGTGTCTGGAATTCTATTGGAGGGATGCGACACCATTCTTCCACTAGAAATTCCATGATTTGGTGTTTTGTTGATGGTGGTGGAAAACGCTGTCTCAGGCGCCGCTCCAGAATCTCCCATAACTGTTCAATTAGGTTGAGATCTGGTGACTGAGACGGCCATGGCTAATGGTTTACATCGTTTTCATGCTCATCAAACCATTCAGTGACCACTCGTGGCCAGGGCCGGATTAAGAAATCATAGGCCCTCAGGGCCTAGTTTTTTTTTCTTGCCACCTCCCCTCGTCCCCCCCTCATCCACCAAGATGCAATTTGACGCGTGGTAAATTTACTGTTGAAGAAAAATACCCTTTATAATAAAGCCAATAACGTTTGCCATGTGGCATAGGCTACAGTTGAGCAGAAGCGTTTTTTAGGATTTCTACACATGGGAAACATTTTTGTAGGGTATGAAAAACAATCAGCCTCTTAAAAACACATTTCATGCAATTCTACATCATTTACATGACAGAAGACGTTAGCTGAATCTTTTTTAATACCACACAAATTACCGAAATGATTGGCTACTCTGACACCACAAAATGAGATCAACCTGGTATTGAATTCAAACAAACAATAGCCCAGGCCAATGAAGTGACACACAGATTGTACAATATTAGGAGCCAATATATATATACTATATATACAGTGTCAGTCAAAAGTTTGGACACACCTACTCATTCAAGGGTTTTTCTTTATTTTTACTATTTTCTACATTGTAGAATAATAGTGAAGACATTAAAACTATGAAATAACACATGTAATCATGTAGTAACCAAAAAAGTGTTTAACAAATTATTAAAAGTAGCCACCAGCTTGACATTCTTGATGCAACTCTTGGCATTCTCTCAACAAGCTTCATGAGGTAGTAATCTGGAATGCATTTCAATCCATTTTAGAATAAGGCTGTAATGTAACAAAATGTGGAAATGGTCAAGGTGTCTGAATACTTTCCGAAGGCACTGTATGTCTATGGCCACAACGCAACAAGCTGTAGCCTATATTTGTCTCGCATGCTTCCCAAACTGCAGCGTTCCCGACTGTAGACATACATGTAACTGCCAAAATAAAGGAAACACTTGAGTAAACAAGGGATGTTATGGTGTGAGGTGCATTTTCCTGGCATGGTTTAGGTCCACTTGTAGAATCTATGCCAAGGGGCATTGAAGCTGTTCTGGCAGCTTGTGGTGGCGCAACATCCTTTTAAAACACTTTAGTTTCAAGTTTGAATGTCACATGCAGAGAAATGCCTTTCTTGCTAGCTCTAACCCCAACAATGCAGTAATCAATAACAATGTAATACTAAAACTATCAAGGTAGAACAAAAACACACAATATATAAAAACAAGAAATAAGAAGAACATGATAAAGTAAGTAAGCATACTATATACAGGGTCAGTTCCAGTACCATATTTATAATGTGCAGGGATACTGGCGTGATAGAGGTAGATATGTTTAGGGGTAAGGTGACTAGGCATCAGGATATATGATAAACAGAGTAGCAGCAGCGTACGTTATATGATGATTGTATGTTAATGGGTGTGTGTAGAGGCAGGATAACTGTATGTGCATATTATGTATGTGTGAGAAAATGATAGAGTGAGTGTTTTTATATGTGTTGGAGTATCAGTGTGTGTAGTGTGTAGGGCCCTGTGAGTGTGCATAGAGACAGTGTAAAAATAAGAATAAAATACAAGGGTCAACTCAGATAGTCTGTGCAGCCATTTTGTTAGCTATTTAGCAGTCTTATGGCATGTGGATGCTGTTCAGAAGCCTGTTGGTGTCAGACTTGATGCACCGATACCGCTTGCCGTGCAGAAGCAGAGTGAACAGTATTGAGCTGGAGTATTTAATTATTTTCCGGGCCTTCCTTTCTCGCAACCTGATATAGAGTTCCTATGTTGGTGTTTCCTTAATGTTGGCAGATACCTTATGTGCTTGTGGTAAAACTTAATTCACAGTTGTTCTTTTATAAACTACGGGCTTGCGCACAGACTCACACAATTGACCAGTCACATTTATTTATTATGCAGTTAATTTTTTTAATTTGTGTTAATCAGTTACCCTATCAAGGCAGGGCCGCCCAGTTACCCACGTGGGCCCCTACCTCCTCTCCTCGCCCCATCTGAGGATTTTTTGGGGCTGTCTCTTTGGCCCCCCACAGGCCTGGGCCCAGGGGCTTCAGCCCTGATAAGCCCCTGCATTAAACCGGCCCTGCTCTTGCCCTGTGGATTGGGGCCTTGCCATGGTAGTCAAAATAATGGCCTGCCCAGCATTTTTATGGCCCTAAGCATGATGGGACGTTACTTTCTTAAATAACTCAGGAACCACACCTGTGTGCAAACACCTGCTTTCAATATACTTTATATCCCTCATTTAATCAAGTGTTTCCATTATTTGGGCAGTTACCTGTACATTGACTGTGATAATCTGCAGTGTACTCAGATGTGAAAATCGAGAGAAACAATGTTTTCTTATTGTCTTCTTTGAATATCAATGAAAAATGTCCGCCATTCATGTGTAATCTGAAAATGTTTGCTCTTTTTTTCAGTCCTGGTACCTGGGGAACTAAACAACACAAGGATAAGCGAAAAGGGCATGGACACGTGGATTTGAGATTCAACACTTTTTGTGGAATTAAGAAAAAAGAAAAAAAAGAGATGCAAGAGGGAAAATGTATATATATGCAGTATATATACAGTATGTATATATATAAATATATGTGTGCATATATATTTATATATGTATATCAACATAAAATATGCTTCAACACACCTTTTTGGAATAAAAGACAGAGGGGGAGAAAGCGAGGCCAAGGAGAGAAAGAAGATAGAAAGAGAAGAGGATGTTTGGGCAGCCAGAATGAACTGTGGGGCAGAGACATGACCCCATGAACCCAGTACCCCCCCCCCCCCCCCCCCCCGCTACAGGTGCTGCTTCTTCATATATGCAAAATAAGTATTCTTTATTTTCTTAATCAACAAGAAAGAGAAGAATTCAGTTCCAGTGATCATACTTTTCCACACTTCTTCTGGGACGGTAAAAACATATTATTTTTGAAAGTAGGGAGGGGAGGCTGGTTGCGCATGGTCAATAACCTCCCTTTACCTGCAGAAACAAAAGTCTACTTTTCATCAAATTTGATAGACAATCATGTAGTTACTTTGTTTAAAGGGGGGGGGGGGTTCAAGATTTCCTTTAACACAGTCCATTTTTGGTCATTTTTTAAATAAACACTGAGCTTCAGTGGCTTGAGAAAGTATTCACCCCCCATGGCATTTTTCCTATTTTGTTGCCTTTAGAATTAAAATGGATTTTGGGGAGGTTTGTATCATTTGATTTACACAACATGGCTACCACTTTAAAGATGCTAAATATTTTTTATTGTGAAACAAACAAGAAATAAGACAAAAAAACAGACAACTTGAGCGTGCATAACTATTCACCCCCCCCAAAGTCAATACTTTGTAGAGCCACCGTTTTCAGCAATTACAGCTGCAAGTCTCTATAAGCTTGGCACATCTAGCCACTGGGATTTTTGCCCATTCTTCAAGGCAAAACTGCTCCATCTCCTTCAAGTTGGATGGTTTCCGCTGGTATACAGCAATCTTTAAGTCATACCACAGATTTTCAACTGGATTGAGGACTGGGCTTTGACTAGGCCATTCCAAGACATTTAAATGTTTCCCCTTAAACCCCTCAAGTGTTGCTTTAGCCGTATGATTAGGGTCATTGTCCTGCTGGAAAGTGAACATCCGTCCCAGTCTCAAATCTCTGGAAGACTGAAACAGGTTTCCCTCAAGAATATCCCTGTATTTAGCGTCATCCATCATTCCTTCAATTCTGACCAGTTTCCCAGTCCCTGCTGATGAAAAACATCCCCACAGCATGATGCTGCCACCACCATGCTTCACTGTGGGGATGGTGTGTTCTCGGGGTGATGAGAGGTGTTGGGTTTGTGCCAGACATAGTGTTTTTGTTGATGGCCAAAAAGCTCAATGTTAGTCTCATCTGGCCTGAGTACCTTCTTATATATTTTTGGGGAGTCTCCCACATGCCTTTTGGCTAACACCAAACGTGTTTGCTTATTTTTTTCTTTAAGCAATGGCTTTTTTTCTGGCCACTCTTCCGTAAAGACCAGCTCTGTGGAGTATATGGCTTAAAGTGATCCTATGGACAGATACTTTAATCTCCGCTGTGGAACTTTGCAGCTCCTTCAGGGTCATCTTTGGTCTCTTTGTTGCCTCTCTGATTAATGCCCTCCTTGCCTGGTCCGTGAATTTTGGTGGGCGGCCCTCTCTTGGCAGGTTTGTTGTGGTGCCATATTCTTTCCATTTTTTTTATAATGGATTTAATGGTGCTCCGTGGGATGTTCAAAGTTTCGGATATGTTTTTATAACCCAACCCTGATCTGTACTTCTCCACAACTTTGTCCCTGACCTGTTTGGAGAGCTCCTTGGTCTTCATGGTGCCGCTTGCTTGGTGGTGCCCATCGCTTCATAGCAAAGGGGGTGAATACACATGCACGCACCTCTTTTCTGTTTATTTATTTTTTAGAATTTTTTGAAACAAGTTTTTTTTTTTCATTTCACTTCACCAATTTGGACTCTTTTGTGTATGTCCATTACATGAAATCCAAATAAAAATCCATATAAATTACAGGTTGTAATGCAACAAAATAGGAAAAACGCCAAGGGGGATGAATACTTTTGCAAGGCACTGTAAGTGTCTTTTATGAGGCACGGATCAGAAGGATCAGGTTTTAGAGCAGTACAGAGCATTGCGAAAGGACAGGTACTGTAACAGGTGTTTGTAAGTCTTCACAATAACTGAGACGCCCTTTTGTGCCTGTCAACTGTTGTGTATTTGTGTTGACATTTGTTTGTGTGTGCATACAATTCAAACATAATGAAACCCCCTCTTGCCCCACTCTTGAGATAATATTGCATAAAGTTTTGATTAATGTAGATAACGGGGGTTTATTCTGCTTAGTGACAAAGGAGATCAGAAATAGTTTTGTCACTATTGAGAAACTATTGTGTGTAGAGGAGAGATGTTTTCTTTATTTTTTTGTGTATTCCGTTTAAATTGCATTGACATTACAGGCATTGCACTACTATAATTAATGCATTTTTCCTTTTTAGCAGCTATCTTTTGGCCTATTCATATTAAAATGCTGCAAGTCAAAGGTAGTTTTAGGATTATGTTGTAGAAACTACTATGTTGTGTTCTTTAGGTAGCAGGGTACATGAGCTATCGATTAGAACAATCCAAACCTACTGTGTTTCAGATATTCTATGCTCTAGTGGAAGTTTCCTTGTGTATGTTGAGGTACAGGGAATCCTGACAGGTTTAGGGCATCACACCGTTTTGGATCTCTCTCTACATTCTGTGTATCTACGTCACATCTTTATTCTTTTACTCATGCTGTTTTTATATAATCGAAAAACAAAATGAATTTATGATTGTCTTTTGTACAGCAGATCACAGACTTTAGATGAGTCGATGAGATCATTAGAAGCGTGGCTGTAAAGGTAACCATTGACAGTGCCACCATTGGCCCCAAACCTAATGGTTTCTATGCCAACGGTACTGCATGTTTCCATGTTTGCACATGGCAGAATTCTGGCTCATTGACAAGGAGCAACTGACTGGCCAGCAGTGTCCATTACCAGTCTATTTAGTAAGACCTATCTTTAGAGGTTTTGTCCCTGGGTCTCATTTGCTGATGCAATGCAAAGTTTGTGACAACAGACTTTGTTGCAGCATGTTTTGGGATGAATGCAGAATTCATCTTTATAAATAGAAAACAACATCAGGGCTTGAGACTCCTCAATCAAACCCAAACCATATATACAGCCATGAAAAGTGCCTAAGACATAGCACGAGTTCTTTTCTCCTTTCTTTGTATTTTGGTTTTTGTTTGTTTGAAGTACTGCAAGCCTCAATGACTTCTAGGCAGGCAACAGAAGTGGTGGGAAAGAGAGGTGTGACGCACAGAGGGGGAGAAGGTATGGAGAGCTCACAGCCCTAACCCGTCTCCAGCCAAATGCACCTTCCACGTGTTTTTCTGAGCACAGGCTTCTCATTGGTGGTTAGCTGGGGACAAGCCAAGAAAAGACATAACATAAAACCCTGCTATCAGCAATGACATCATGAAACCAACATATCAAAGCGCTATATATATATATATATATATATATATATAGAGAGAGAGAGAGAGAGAGAGAGAGAGAGAGAGAGAGAGAGAGAGAGAGAGAGAGAGAGAGAGAGAGAGAGAGAGAGAGAGAGAGAGAGAGAGAGAGAGAGAGAGAGAGAGAGAGAGAGAGAGAGAGAGAGAGAGAGAGAGAGAGAGAGAGAGAGAGAGAGAGAGAGGGAAACTGTATGTATAGTTCAGATATGGCTCATTAAAACAGAAACACTTCTAGGGAATAATGTCATACATGCTGGTTACAAAAAGCAAACCTTTAGATACGGCTTTGCAATGGTGTTCCAATTCACATCTGTTATCTATATACAGAATACCTACAATGACTTGTTTTAAAGGTGCTGATATGAAATGATACTGATA